>NW_024543190.1:0-33980 GCF_018167655.1 Microtus oregoni
GAGCACCCAGCACCCCGAGCACTGAGCACCCAGCGCCCCGAGCACTGAGCACCCAGCACCCCGAGCACTGAGCACTGAGCACCCTGAGCACTGAGCACCCAGCACCCCGAGTACTGAGCACTGAGCACCCTGAGTACTGAGCACCCAGCATCCCGAGTACTGAACACTGAGCACCCTGAGTACTGAGCACCCAGCACCCTGAAAACTGAGCACTGAGAACCCTGAGTACTGAGCACCGAGCACCCTGAGTACTGAGCACCCAGCACCCTGAGAACTGAGCACGGAGCACCCCGAGGACTGAGCAACAAGCACCCTGAGTACTGAGCACCCAGCACCCTGAGCACTGAGCACCCAGCACCCTGAGCACTGAGCACCCAGCACCCTGAGGACTGAGCACTGAGCACCCAGCAACCCCGAGCACTGAGCACCCAGCACCCTGAGTACTGAGCACTGAGCACCCAGCACCCTGAGTACAGAGCACTCAGCACCCCGAGCACTGAGCACCCAGCACCCTGAGTACTGAGCACCCTGAGTACTGAGCACCGATCACCCTGAGCACTGAGCTCCCATCACCCTGAGTACTGAGCACCCAGCACCCTGAGCACTGAACACCCAGCACCCTGAGTACTGAGCACCCAGCACCCTGAGCACTGAGCACCCAGCACCCTGAGTACTGAGCACCCAGCACCCTGAGCACTGAGCAGCCAGCACCCTGAGTACTGAACACCCAGCACCCCGAGCACTGAGCACCCAACACCCCGAGAATGAGCACCCAGCACCCCGAGTACTGAGCACCGAGCACCCTGAGCACTGAGTATGCAGCACCCTGAGTATTGAGCACCCAGCACCCTGAGCAGTGAGCACCGAGCACCCCGAGTACTGAGCACCCAGCACTCTGAGCACTGAGCACCCAGTACCCTGAGCACTGAGTACTGAGCACCGAGCACAGCGAGCACTGAGCACCCAGCACCCGGAGTACTGAGCACCCAGCACCCTGAGTACTAAGCACCGAGCACCCTGAGTACTGAGCACCCAGCACCCTGAGCACTGAGTACCCAGCACCCCTGAGCATTGAGCATCCAGCACCCTGAGCACTGAGCACCCAGCACCCTGAGCACTGAGCACCCAGCACCCTGAGTACTGAGCACTGAGCACCCAGCACCCCGAGCACTGAGCACCCAGCACCCCGAGCACTGAGCACCCAGCACCCTGAGTACTGAGCACCCAGCACCCCGAGCACTGAGCACCCAGCACCCTGAGCACTGAGCACCCAGCACACTGACCACTGATCACCTAGCACCCTTCGCACTGAGCACCCAGCACCCTGAGTACTGAGCACGCAGCACCCTGAGTACTGAGCACTCAGCACCCTGAGTACTGAGCACCGAGCACCCGAGCACTGAGCACCCAGCACCCTGAGCACTGAGCACCCTGAGGACTGAGCACCCAGCACCCTGAGCACTGAGCACCCAGCACCCTGAGTACTGAGCACCCGATCACCCTGAGCACTGAGCACCCAGAACCCCGAGCACTGAGCACCCTGAGTACTGAGCAAAGATCACCCTGAGCACTGAGCTCCCAGCACCCTGAGTACTGAGCACCCAGCACCCTGAGCACTGAGCACCCAGCACCCTGAGTACTGAGCACCCAGCACCCTGAGTAACTGAGCACCCAGTACCCTGAGTACTGAGCACTGAGCACCCAGCACCCTGAGCACTGAGCACTGAGCACCCAGCACCCCGAGCACTGAGCACCCAGCACCCTGAGCACTGAGCAAACAGCACCCTGAGCACTGAGCACCCAGCACCCTGAGTACTGAGCACCCAGCACCCTGAGTACTGAGCACCCAGCACCCTGAGTACTGAGCACTCAGCACCCTGAGTACTGAGCACCGAGCAACCCGAGCACTGAGCACCCAGCACCCTGAGAACTGAGCGCCCAGCACCCTGAGTACTGAGCACCCTGAGTACTGAGCACTGAGCACCGAGCACCCTGAGTACTGAGCACCTTGAGGACTGAGCACCCAGCACCCTGAGCACTGAGCACCCAGCACCCTGAGTACTGAGCACCCAACACCCAGAGTACTGAGCACCCAGCACCCTGAGCACTGAGCACCCAGCACCCTGAGTACTGAGCACCGATCACTCTGAGCACTGAGCACCCAGCACCCCGAGCACTGAGCACCCAGCACCCTGAGTACTGAGCACCCAGCACCCTGAGCACTGAGCACCCAGCACCCTGAGTACTGAGCACCCAGCACCCCCCGAGCACTGAGCACCCCAGCACCCTGAGCACTGAGCACCCAGCACCCTGAGCACTGAGCACCCAGCACCCCGAGCACTGAGCACCCAGCACCCTGAGCACCCAGCACCCTGAGCACTGAGCACCCTGAGCACTGAGCACTGAGCACCCAGCACCCTGAGTACTGAGCACCCAACACTCTGAGCACTGAGCACCCAGCACGCTGAGTACTGAGCACTGAGCACACAGCACCCTGAGTACTGAGCACCCAGCACCCCGAGCACTGAGCACCCAGCGCCCCGAGCACTGAGCACCCAGCACCCCGAGCACTGAGCACTGAGCACCCTGAGCACTGAGCACCCAGCACCCCGAGTACTGAGCACTGAGCACCCTGAGTACTGAGCACCCAGCATCCCGAGTACTGAACACTGAGCACCCTGAGTACTGAGCACCCAGCACCCTGAAAACTGAGCACTGAGAACCCTGAGTACTGAGCACCGAGCACCCTGAGTACTGAGCACCCAGCACCCTGAGAACTGAGCACGGAGCACCCCGAGGACTGAGCAACAAGCACCCTGAGTACTGAGCACCCAGCACCCTGAGCACTGAGCACCCAGCACCCTGAGCACTGAGCACCCAGCACCCTGAGGACTGAGCACTGAGCACCCAGCACCCCCGAGCACTGAGCACCCAGCACCCTGAGTACTGAGCACTGAGCACCCAGCACCCTGAGTACAGAGCACTCAGCACCCCGAGCACTGAGCACCCAGCACCCTGAGTACTGAGCACCCTGAGTACTGAGCACCGATCACCCTGAGCACTGAGCTCCCATCACCCTGAGTACTGAGCACCCAGCACCCTGAGCACTGAACACCCAGCACCCTGAGTACTGAGCACCCAGCACCCTGAGCACTGAGCACCCAGCACCCTGAGTACTGAGCACCCAGCACCCTGAGCACTGAGCAGCCAGCACCCTGAGTACTGAACACCCAGCACCCCGAGCACTGAGCACCCAACACCCCGAGAATGAGCACCCAGCACCCCGAGTACTGAGCACCGAGCACCCTGAGCACTGAGTATGCAGCACCCTGAGTATTGAGCACCCAGCACCCTGAGCAGTGAGCACCGAGCACCCCGAGTACTGAGCACCCAGCACTCTGAGCACTGAGCACCCAGTACCCTGAGCACTGAGTACTGAGCACCGAGCACAGCGAGCACTGAGCACCCAGCACCCGGAGTACTGAGCACCCAGCACCCTGAGTACTAAGCACCGAGCACCCTGAGTACTGAGCACCCAGCACCCTGAGCACTGAGTACCCAGCACCCTGAGCATTGAGCATCCAGCACCCTGAGCACTGAGCACCCAGCACCCTGAGCACTGAGCACCCAGCACCCTGAGTACTGAGCACTGAGCACCCAGCACCCCGAGCACTGAGCACCCAGCACCCCGAGCACTGAGCACCCAGCACCCTGAGTACTGAGCACCCAGCACCCCGAGCACTGAGCACCCAGCACCCTGAGCACTGAGCACCCAGCACACTGACCACTGATCACCTAGCACCCTTCGCACTGAGCACCCAGCACCCTGAGTACTGAGCACGCAGCACCCTGAGTACTGAGCACTCAGCACCCTGAGTACTGAGCACCGAGCACCCCGAGCACTGAGCACCCAGCACCCTGAGCACTGAGCACCCTGAGGACTGAGCACCCAGCACCCTGAGCACTGAGCACCCAGCACCCTGAGTACTGAGCACCGATCACCCTGAGCACTGAGCACCCAGAACCCCGAGCACTGAGCACCCTGAGTACTGAGCAAAGATCACCCTGAGCACTGAGCTCCCAGCACCCTGAGTACTGAGCACCCAGCACCCTGAGCACTGAGCACCCAGCACCCTGAGTACTGAGCACCCAGCACCCTGAGTACTGAGCACCCAGTACCCTGAGTACTGAGCACTGAGCACCCAGCACCCTGAGCACTGAGCACTGAGCACCCAGCACCCCGAGCACTGAGCACCCAGCACCCTGAGCACTGAGCAAACAGCACCCTGAGCACTGAGCACCCAGCACCCTGAGTACTGAGCACCCAGCACCCTGAGTACTGAGCACCCAGCACCCTGAGTACTGAGCACTCAGCACCCTGAGTACTGAGCACCGAGCAACCCGAGCACTGAGCACCCAGCACCCTGAGCACTGAGCACCCTGAGGACTGAGCACCCAGCACCCCGAGCACTGAGCACCCAGCACCCTGAGTACTGAGCACCCTGAGTACTGAGCACTGAGCACCGAGCACCCTGAGTACTGAGCACCTTGAGGACTGAGCACCCAGCACCCTGCGCAATGAGCACCCAGCACCGTGAGTACTGAGCACCGATCACCCTGAGCACTGAGCACCCAGCACCCCGAGCACTGAGCACCCAGCACCCTGAGCACTAAGCACCCAGCACCCTGAACACTGAGCACTGAGAACCCTGAGTACTGAGCACCGAGCACCCTGAGTACTGAGCACCCAGCACCCTGAGCACTGAGCACGGAGCACCCCGAGGACTGAGCAACCAGCACCCTGAGTACTGAGCACCCACCACCCTGAGCACTGAGCACCCAGCACCCTGAGCACTGAGCACCCAGCACCCTGAGCACTGAGCACCCAGCACCCTGAGTACTGAGCACCCAACACCCAGAGTACTGAGTACCCAGCACCCTGAGCACTGAGCACCCAGCACCCTGAGTACTGAGCACCCAGCGCCCTGAGTACTGAGCACCCAGCACCCTGAGCACTGAGCACTGAGCACCCAGCACCCTGAGCACTGAGCACTGAGCACCCAGCACCCCGAGAACTGAGCACCCAGCACCCCGAACACTGAGCACCCAGCACCCTGAGCACTGAGCACCCAGAACCCTGAGCACTGAGCACCCAGCCCCCTGAGTACTGAGCACCGAGCACCCTGAGTACTGAGCACCCAGCACCCTGAGCACTGAGCACGGAGCACCCCGAGGACTGAGCAACCAGCACCCTGAGTACTGAGCACCCAGAACCCTGAGCACTGAGCACCCAGCCCCCTGAGTACTGAGCACCCAGCCCCTGAGTACTGAGCACTCAGCACCCTGAGTACTGAGCACCGAGCACCCCGAGCACTGAGCAACCAGCACCCTGAGCACCGATCACCCTGAGCACTGAGCACCCAGCACCCCGAGTACTGAGCACCCAGCACCCTGAGTACTGAGCACCCAGCACCCCGAGGACTGAGCACCCAGCACCCTGAGTACTGAGCACCCTGAGTACTGAGCACCGATCACCCTGAGCACTGAGCACCCAGCACCCTGAGTACTGAGCACACAGCACCCTGAGCACTGAGCACCCAGCAAACTGAGCACTGAGCACCCAGCACCCAGAGTACTGAGCACCCAGCACCCTGAGTACTGAGTACCCAGCACCCTGAGCACTGAGCACCCAGCACCCTGAGTACTGAGCACTCAGCACCCTGAGTACTGAGCACCCAGCACCCTGAGTACTGAGCACTGAGCACCCAGCACCCTGAGCACTGAGCACTGAGCACCCAGCACCCCGAGCACTGAGCACCCAGCACCCTGAGCACTGAGCAAACAGCACCCTGAGCACTGAGCACCCAGCACCCTGAGTACTGAGCACCCAGCACCCTGAGTACTGAGCACCCAGCACCCTGAGTACTGAGCACTCAGCATCCTGAGTACTGAGCACCGAGCAACCCGAGCACTGAGCACCCAGCACCCTGAGCACTGAGCACCCTGAGGACTGAGCACCCAGCACCCCGAGCACTGAGCACCCAGCACCCTGAGTACTGAGCACCCTGAGTACTGAGCACTGAGCACCGAGCACCCTGAGTACTGAGCACCTTGAGGACTGAGCACCCAGCACCCTGCGAAATGAGCACCCAGCACCGTGAGTACTGAGCACCGATCACCCTGAGCACTGAGCACCCAGCACCCCGAGCACTGAGCACCCAGCACCCTGAGTACTGAGCACCCAGCACCCTGAGCACTGAGCACCCAGCACCCTGAGTACTGTGCACCCAGCACCCTGAGTACTGAGCACCCAGCACCCCGAGCACTGAGCACCCAGCTCCCCGAGCACTGAGCACCCAGCACCCCGAGCACTGAGCACTGAGCACCCTGAGCACTGAGCACCCAGCACCCCGAGTACTGAGCACTGAGCACCCTGAGTACTGAGCACCCAGCACCCCGAGTACTGAGCACTGAGCACCCTGAGTGCTGAGCACCCAGCACCCTGAAAACTGAGCACTGAGAACCCTGAGTACTGAGCACCGAGCACCCTGAGTACTGAGGACCCAGCACCCTGAGCACTGAGCACGGAGCACCCCGAGGACTGAGCAACCAGAACCCTGAGTACTGAGCACCCAGCCCTCTGAGCACTGAGCACCCAGCACCCTGAGCACTGAGCACCCAGCACCCCGAGCACTGAGCACCCAGCACCCTGAGTACTGAGCACCGAACACCCAGAGTACTGAGCACCCAGCACTCTGAGCACTGAGCACCCAGCACCCTGAGTACTAAGCACCCAGCGCCATGAGTACTGAGCACCCAGCACCCTGAGGACTGAGCACTGAGCACCCAGCACCCTGAGCACTGAGCACTGAGCACCCAGCACCCCGAGCACTGAGCACCAAGCATCCGAGCACTGAGCACCCAGCACCATGAGCACTGAGCACCCAGCCCCCTGAGCACTGAGCACCCAGCCCCCTGAGTACTGATCACCCAGCCCCCTGAGTACTGAGCACTCAGCACCCTGAGTACTGAGCACCGATCACCCCGAGCACTGAGCACCCAGCACCCTGAGCACTGAGCACCCTGAGGACTGAGCACCCAGCACCCCGAGCACTGAGCACCCAGCACCCTGAGTACTGAGCACCCTGAGTACTGAGCACTGAGCACCGAGCACCCTGAGTACTGAGCACCTTGAGGACTGAGCACCCAGCACCCTGCGCAATGGGCACCCAGCACCGTGAGTACTGAGCACCGATCACCCTGAGCACTGAGCACCCAGCACCCCGAGCACTGAGCACCCAGCGCCCTGAGCACTGAGCACCCAGCACCCTGAACACTGAGCACTGAGAACCCTGAGTACTGAGCACCGAGCACCCTGAGTACTGAGCACCCAGCACCCTGAGCACTGAGCACGGAGCACCCCGAGGACTGAGCAACCAGCACCCTGAGTACTGAGCACCCACCACCCTGAGCACTGAGCACCCAGCACCCTGAGCACTGAGCACCCAGCACCCTGAGCACTGAGCACCCAGCACCCTGAGTACTGAGCACCCAACACCCAGAGTACTGAGTACCCAGCACCCTGAGCACTGAGCACCCAGCACCCTGAGTACTGAGCACCCAGCGCCCTGAGTACTGAGCACCCAGCACCCTGAGCACTGAGCACTGAGCACCCAGCACCCTGAGCACTGAGCACTGAGCACCCAGCACCCCGAGCACTGAGCACCCAGCACCCCGAACACTGAGCACCCAGCACCCTGAGCACTGAGCACCCAGAACCCTGAGCACTGAGCACCCAGCCCCCTGAGTACTGAGCACCCAGCCCCTGAGTACTGAGCACTCAGCACCCTGAGTACTGAGCACCGAGCACCCCGAGCACTGAGCAACCAGCACCCTGAGCACTGAGCACCCTGAGGACTGAGCACCCAGCAACCTGAGCACTGAGCAACCAGCACCCTGAGAACTGAGCACCGATCACCCTGAGCACTGAGCACCCAGCACCCCGAGTACTGAGCACCCAGCACCCTGAGTACTGAGCACCCAGCACCCCGAGGACTGAGCACCCAGCACCCTGAGTACTGAGCACCCTGAGTACTGAGCACCGATCACCCTGAGCACTGAGCACCCAGCACCCTGAGTACTGAGCACACAGCACCCTGAGCACTGAGCACCCAGCAAACTGAGCACTGAGCACCCAGCACCCAGAGTACTGAGCACCCAGCACCCTGAGTACTGAGTACCCAGCACCCTGAGCACTGAGCACCCAGCACCCTGAGTACTGAGCACCGAACACCCTGAGTACTGAGCACCCAGCACCCTGAGTACTGAGCACTGAGCACCCAGCACCCTGAGCACTGAGCACTGAGCACCCAGCACCCCGAGCACTGAGCACCCAGCACCCTGAGCACTGAGCAAACAGCACCCTGAGCACTGAGCACCCAGCACCCTGAGTACTGAGCACCCAGCACCCTGAGTACTGAGCACCCAGCACCCTGAGTACTGAGCACTCAGCATCCTGAGTACTGAGCACCGAGCAACCCGAGCACTGAGCACCCAGCACCCTGAGCACTGAGCACCCTGAGGACTGAGCACCCAGCACCCCGAGCACTGAGCACCCAGCACCCTGAGTACTGAGCACCCTGAGTACTGAGCACTGAGCACCGAGCACCCTGAGTACTGAGCACCTTGAGGACTGAGCACCCAGCACCCTGCGAAATGAGCACCCAGCACCGTGAGTACTGAGCACCGATCACCCTGAGCACTGAGCACCCAGCACCCCGAGCACTGAGCACCCAGCACCCTGAGTACTGAGCACCCAGCACCCTGAGCACTGAGCACCCAGCACCCTGAGTACTGTGCACCCAGCACCCTGAGTACTGAGCACCCAGCACCCCGAGCACTGAGCACCCAGCGCCCCGAGCACTGAGCACCCAGCACCCCGAGCACTGAGCACTGAGCACCCTGAGCACTGAGCACCCAGCACCCCGAGTACTGAGCACTGAGCACCCTGAGTACTGAGCACCCAGCACCCCGAGTACTGAGCACTGAGCACCCTGAGTGCTGAGCACCCAGCACCCTGAAAACTGAGCACTGAGAACCCTGAGTACTGAGCACCGAGCACCCTGAGTACTGAGGACCCAGCACCCTGAGCACTGAGCACGGAGCACCCCGAGGACTGAGCAACCAGAACCCTGAGTACTGAGCACCCAGCCCTCTGAGCACTGAGCACCCAGCACCCTGAGCACTGAGCACCCAGCACCCCGAGCACTGAGCACCCAGCACCCTGAGTACTGAGCACCGAACACCCAGAGTACTGAGCACCCAGCACTCTGAGCACTGAGCACCCAGCACCCTGAGTACTAAGCACCCAGCGCCATGAGTACTGAGCACCCAGCACCCTGAGGACTGAGCACTGAGCACCCAGCACCCTGAGCACTGAGCACTGAGCACCCAGCACCCCGAGCACTGAGCACCAAGCATCCGAGCACTGAGCACCCAGCACCATGAGCACTGAGCACCCAGCCCCCTGAGCACTGAGCACCCAGCCCCCTGAGTACTGATCACCCAGCCCCCTGAGTACTGAGCACTCAGCACCCTGAGTACTGAGCACCGATCACCCCGAGCACTGAGCACCCAGCACCCTGAGCACTGAGCACCCTGAGGACTGAGCATCCAGAACCCTGAGCACTGAGCACCCAGCACACTGAGTACTGAGCACCGATCACCCTGAGCACTGAGCACCCAGCACCCCGAACACTGAGCACCCAGCACACTGAGTACTGAGCACCCAGCACCCCGAGTACTGAGCACCCAGCACCCTGAGTACTGAGCACCCAGCACCCCGAGGACTGAGCACCCAGCACCCTGCATACTGAGCACCCTGAGTACTGAGCACCGATCACCCTGAGCACTGAGCACCCAGCACCCTGAGTACTGAGCACCCAGCACCCTGAGCACTGAGCACCCAGCACCCTGAGCACTGAGCACCAAGCACCCTGAGTACTGAGCACCCAGCACCCTGAGTACTGAGTACCCAGCACCCTGCGCACTGAGCACCCAGCACCCTGAGTACTGAGCACCGAGCATCCTGAGTACTGAGCACCCAGCACCCTGAGTACTGAGCACCCAGCACCCTGAGCACTGAGCACCCTGAGTACTGAGCACCCAGCACCCCGAGCACTGAGCACCCAGCACCCTGAGTACTGAGCACTGAGCACCCTGAGTACTGAGCACCGAACACCCTGAGTACTGAGCACCCAGCACCCTGAGTACTGAGCACCCAGCACCCTGAGTGCTGAGCACCCAGCACCCTGAGCACTGAGCACCCAGCACCCCGAGCACTGAGCACCCAGCACCCCGAGCACTGAGGACCCAGCACCCCGAGCACTGAGCACCCAGCACCCTGAGCACTGAGCACCCAGCACCCTGAGTAATGAGCACCCAGCACCCTGAAAACTGAGCACTGAGAACCCTGAGTACTGAGCACCGAGCACCCTGAGTACTGAGCACCCAGCACCCTGAGCACTGAGCACGGAGCACCCCGAGGACTGAGCAACCAGAACCCTGAGTACTGAGCACCCAGCCCCCTGAGCACTGAGCACCCAGCACCCTGAGCACTGAGCACCCAGCACCCCGAGCACTGAGCACCCAGCACCCTGAGTACTGAGCACCGAACACCCAGAGTACTGAGCACCCAGCACTCTGAGCACTGAGCACCCAGCACCCTGAGTACTAAGCACCCAGCGCCATGAGTACTGAGCACCCAGCACCCTGAGGACTGAGCACTGAGCACCCAGCACCCTGAGCACTGAGCACTGAGCACCCAGCACCCCGAGCACTGAGCACCCAGCATCCGAGCACTGAGCACCCAGCACCATGAGCACTGAGCACCCAGCCCCCTGAGCACTGAGCACCCAGCCCCCTGAGTACTGATCACCCAGCCCCCTGAGTACTGAGCACTCAGCACCCTGAGTACTGAGCACCGATCACCCCGAGCACTGAGCACCCAGCACCCTGAGCACTGAGCACCCTGAGGACTGAGCATCCAGAACCCTGAGCACTGAGCACCCAGCACACTGAGTACTGAGCACCGATCACCCTGAGCACTGAGCACCCAGCACCCCGAACACTGAGCACCCAGCACACTGAGTACTGAGCACCCAGCACCCCGAGTACTGAGCACCCAGCACCTTGAGTACTGAGCACCCAGCACCCCGAGGACTGAGCACCCAGCACCCTGCATACTGAGCACCATGAGTACTGAGCACCGATCACCCTGAGCACTGAGCACCCAGCACCCTGAGTACTGAGCACCCAGCACCCTGAGCACTGAGCACCCAGCACCCTGAGCACTGAGCACCAAGCACCCTGAGTACTGAGCACCCAGCACCCTGAGTACTGAGTACCCAGCACCCTGCGCACTGAGCACCCAGCACCCTGAGTACTGAGCACCGAGCATCCTGAGTACTGAGCACCCAGCCCCCTGAGTACTGAGCACCCAGCACCCTGAGCACTGAGCACCCAGCATCCTGAGTACTGAGCACCCAGCACCCCGAGCACTGAGCACCCAGCACCCTGAGTACTGAGCACTGAGCACCCTGAGTACTGAGCACCGAACACCCTGAGTACTGAGCACCCAGCACCCTGAGTACTGAGCACCCAGCACCCTGAGTGCTGAGCACCCAGCACCCTGAGCACTGAGCACCCAGCACCCCGAGCACTGAGCACCCAGCACCCCGAGCACTGAGGACCCAGCACCCCGAGCACTGAGCACCCAGCACCCTGAGCACTGAGCACCCAGCACCCTGAGCACTGAGCACCCAGCACCCTGAGTACTGAGTACCCAGCACCCTGAGCAGTGAGCACCCTGCACCCTGAGTACTGATCACCGAGCACCCCGAGCACTGAGCACCCAGCACCCTGAGCACTGAGCAACCAGCACCCTGAGCACTGAGCACTGAGCACCCAGCACCCTGAGTACTGAGCACTGAGCACCCAGCAACCCATGCACTGAGCACCCAGCACCCCGAGCACTGAGCACCCCGCACCCTGAGCACTGAGCACCCAGCACCCTGAGCACTGAGCACCCAGTACCCTGAGTACTGAGCACAAAGCACCCTGAGTACTGAGCACTCAGCACCCTGAGTACTGAGCACTCAGCACCCTGAGTACTGAGCACCGAGCACCCCGAGCACTGAGCAGCCAGCACCCTGAGCACTGAGCACCCTGACGACTGAGCACCCAGCACCCTGAGAACTGAGCGCCCAGCACCCTGAGTACTGAGCACCCTGAGTACTGAGCACTGAGCACCGAGCACCCTGAGTACTGAGCACCTTCAGGACTGAGCACCCAGCACCCTGAGCACTGAGCACCCAGCACCCTGAGTACTGAGCACCCAACACCCAGAGTACTGAGCACCCAGCACCCTGAGCACTGAGCACCCAGCACCCTGAGTACTGAGCACCGATCACTCTGAGCACTGAGCACCCAGCACCCCGAGCACTGAGCACCCAGCACCCTGAGTACTGAGCACCCAGCACCCTGAGCACTGAGCACCCAGCACCCTGAGTACTGAGCACCCAGCACCCCGAGCACTGAGCACCCAGCACCCTGAGGACTGAGCACCCAGCACCCTGAGCACTGAGCACCCAGCACCCCGAGCACTGAGCACCCAGCACCCTGAGCACCCAGCACCCTGAGCACTGAGCACCCTGAGCACTGAGCACTGAGCACCCAGCACCCTGAGTACTGAGCACCCAACACTCTGAGCACTGAGCACCCAGCACGCTGAGTACTGAGCACTGAGCACACAGCACCCTGAGTACTGAGCACCCAGCACCCCGAGCACTGAGCACCCAGCGCCACGAGCACTGAGCACCCAGCACCCCGAGCACTGAGCACTGAGCACCCTGAGCACTGAGCACCCAGCACCCCGAGTACTGAGCACTGAGCACCCTGAGTACTGAGCACCCAGCATCCCGAGTACTGAACACTGAGCACCCTGAGTACTGAGCACCCAGCACCCTGAAAACTGAGCACTGAGAACCCTGAGTACTGAGCACCGAGCACCCTGAGTACTGAGCACCCAGCACCCTGAGAACTGAGCACGGAGCACCCCGAGGACTGAGCAACAAGCACCCTGAGTACTGAGCACCCAGCACCCTGAGCACTGAGCACCCAGCACCCTGAGCACTGAGCACCCAGCACCCTGAGTACTGAGCACTGAGCACCCAGCACCCCGAGCACTGAGCACCCAGCACCCTGAGTACTGAGCACTGAGCACCCAGCACCCTGAGTACTGAGCACTCAGCACCCCGAGCACTGAGCACCCAGCACCCTGAGTACTGAGCACCCTGAGTACTGAGCACCGATCACCCTGAGCACTGAGCTCCCAGCACCCTGAGTACTGAGCACCCAGCACCCTGAGCACTGAACACCCAGCACCCTGAGTACTGAGCACCCAGCACCCTGAGCACTGAGCACCCAGCACCCTGAGTACTGAGCACCCAGCACCCTGAGCACTGAGCAGCCAGCACCCTGAGTACTGAACACCCAGCACCCCGAGCACTGAGCACCCAACACCCCGAGAATGAGCACCCAGCACCCCGAGTACTGAGCACCGAGCACCCTGAGCACTGAGTATGCAGCACCCTGAGTATTGAGCACCCAGCACCCTGAGCAGTGAGCACCGAGCACCCCGAGTACTGAGCACCCAGCACTCTGAGCACTGAGCACCCAGCACCCTGAGCACTGAGTACTGAGCACCGAGCACAGCGAGCACTGAGCACCCAGCACCCGGAGTACTGAGCACCCAGCACCCTGAGTACTAAGCACCGAGCACCCTGAGTACTGAGCACCCAGCACCCTGAGCACTGAGTACCCAGCACCCTGAGCATTGAGCATCCAGCACCCTGAGCACTGAGCACCCAGCACCCTGAGCACTGAGCACCCAGCACCCTGAGTACTGAGCACTGAGCACCCAGCACCCCGAGCACTGAGCACCCAGCACCCCGAGCACTGAGCACCCAGCACCCTGAGTACTGAGCACCCAGCACCCCGAGCACTGAGCACCCAGCACCCTGAGCACTGAGCACCCAGCACACTGACCACTGATCACCTAGCACCCTTCGCACTGAGCACCCAGCACCCTGAGTACTGAGCACTCAGCACCCTGAGTACTGAGCACTCAGCACCCTGAGTACTGAGCACCGAGCACCCCGAGCACTGAGCACCCAGCACCCTGAGCACTGAGCACCCAGCACCCTGAGTACTGAGCACCGATCACCCTGAGCACTGAGCACCCAGAACCCCGAGCACTGAGCACCCTGAGTACTGAGCAAAGATCACCCTGAGCACTGAGCTCCCAGCACCCTGAGTACTGAGCACCCAGCACCCTGAGCACTGAGCACCCAGCACCCTGAGTACTGAGCACCCAGCACCCTGAGTACTGAGCACCCAGCACCCTGAGTACTGAGCACTGAGCACCCAGCACCCTGAGCACTGAGCACTGAGCACCCAGCACCCCGAGCACTGAGCACCCAGCACCCTGAGCACTGAGCAAACAGCACCCTGAGCACTGAGCACCCAGCACCCTGAGTACTGAGCACCCAGCACCCTGAGTACTGAGCACCCAGCACCCTGAGTACTGAGCACTCAGCACCCTGAGTACTGAGCACCGAGCAACCCGAGCACTGAGCACCCAGCACCCTGAGCACTGAGCACCCTGAGGACTGAGCACCCAGCACCCCGAGCACTGAGCACCCAGCACCCTGAGTACTGAGCACCCTGAGTACTGAGCACTGAGCACCGAGCACCCTGAGTACTGAGCACCTTGAGGACTGAGCACCCAGCACCCTGCGCAATGAGCACCCAGCACCGTGAGTACTGAGCACCGAATAC
Organism: Microtus oregoni; assembly: GCF_018167655.1. Taxonomy (NCBI): domain Eukaryota; kingdom Metazoa; phylum Chordata; class Mammalia; order Rodentia; family Cricetidae; genus Microtus; species Microtus oregoni. The sequence goes on from NW_024543190.1 coordinate 14,899, forward strand.
CCTGAGCACTGAGCACCCAGCACCCCGAGCACTGAGCACCCAGCACCCTGAGTACTGAGCACCCAGCACCCTGAGCACTGAGCACCCAGCACCCTGAGCACTGAGCACCCAGCACCCTGAGCACTGAGCACCCAGCACCTCAAGCACTGAGCACCCAGCACCCTGAGCACCCAGCACCCTGAGCACTGAGCACCCTGAGCACTGAGCACTGAGCACCCAGCACCCTGAGTACTGAGCACCCAACACTCTGAGCACTGAGCACCCAGCACGCTGAGTACTGAGCACTGAGCACACAGCACCCTGAGTACTGAGCACCCAGCACCCCGAGCACTGAGCACCCAGCGCCCCAAGCACTGAGCACCCAGCACCCCGAGCACTGAGCACTGAGCACCCTGAGCACTGAGCACCCAGCACCCCGAGTACTGAGCACTGAGCACCCTGAGTACTGAGCACCCAGCACCCCGAGTACTGAGCACTGAGCACCCTGAGTACTGAGCACCCAGCACCCTGAAAACTGAGCACTGAGAACCCTGAGTACTGAGCACCGAGCACCCTGAGTACTGAGCACCCAGCACCCTGAGCACTGAGCACGGAGCACCCCGAGGACTGAGCAACCAGAACCCTGAGTACTGAGCACCCAGCCCCCTGAGCACTGAGCACCCAGCACCCTGAGCACTGAGCACCCAGCACCCCGAGCACTGAGCACCCAGCACCCTGAGTACTGAGCACCGAACACCCAGAGTACTGAGCACCCAGCACTCTGAGCACTGAGCACCCAGCACCCTGAGTACTAAGCACCCAGCGCCATGAGTACTGAGCACCCAGCACCCTGAGGACTGAGCACTGAGCACCCAGCACCCTGAGCACTGAGCACTGAGCACCCAGCACCAAGAGCACTGAGCACCCAGCATCCGAGCACTGAGCACCCAGCACCATGAGCACTGAGCACCCAGCCCCCTGAGCACTGAGCACCCAGCCCCCTGAGTACTGATCACCCAGCCCCCTGAGTACTGAGCACTCAGCACCCTGAGTACTGAGCACCGATCACCCCGAGCACTGAGCACCCAGCACCCTGAGCACTGAGCACCCTGAGGACTGAGCATCCAGAACCCTGAGCACTGAGCACCCAGCACACTGAGTACTGAGCACCGATCACCCTGAGCACTGAGCATCCAGCACCCCGAACACTGAGCACCCAGCACATTGAGTACTGAGCACCCAGCACCCCGAGTACTGAGCACCGAGCACCCTGAGTACTGAGCACCCAGCACCCTGAGCACTGAGCACGGAGCACCCCGAGGACTGAGCAACCAGAACCCTGAGTACTGAGCACCCAGCCCCCTGAGCACTGAGCACCCAGCACCCTGAGCACTGAGCACCCAGCACCCCGAGCACTGAGCACCCAGCACCCTGAGTACTGAGCACCGAACACCCAGAGTACTGAGCACCCAGCACTCTGAGCACTGAGCACCCAGCACCCTGAGTACTAAGCACCCAGCGCCATGAGTACTGAGCACCCAGCACCCTGAGGACTGAGCACTGAGCACCCAGCACCCTGAGCACTGAGCACTGAGCACCCAGCACCCCGAGCACTGAGCACCCAGCATCCGAGCACTGAGCACCCAGCACCATGAGCACTGAGCACCCAGCCCCCTGAGCACTGAGCACCCAGCCCCCTGAGTACTGATCACCCAGCCCCCTGAGTACTGAGCACTCAGCACCCTGAGTACTGAGCACCGATCACCCCGAGCACTGAGCACCCAGCACCCTGAGCACTGAGCACCCTGAGGACTGAGCATCCAGAACCCTGAGCACTGAGCACCCAGCACACTGAGTACTGAGCACCGATCACCCTGAGCACTGAGCACCCAGCACCCCGAACACTGAGCACCCAGCACACTGAGTACTGAGCACCCAGCACCCCGAGTACTGAGCACCCAGCACCTTGAGTACTGAGCACCCAGCACCCCGAGGACTGAGCACCCAGCACCCTGCATACTGAGCACCATGAGTACTGAGCACCGATCACCCTGAGCACTGAGCACCCAGCACCCTGAGTACTGAGCACCCAGCACCCTGAGCACTGAGCACCCAGCACCCTGAGCACTGAGCACCAAGCACCCTGAGTACTGAGCACCCAGCACCCTGAGTACTGAGTACCCAGCACCCTGCGCACTGAGCACCCAGCACCCTGAGTACTGAGCACCGAGCATCCTGAGTACTGAGCACCCAGCCCCCTGAGTACTGAGCACCCAGCACTCTGAGCACTGAGCACCCAGCATCCTGAGTACTGAGCACCCAGCACCCCGAGCACTGAGCACCCAGCACCCTGAGTACTGAGCACTGAGCACCCTGAGTACTGAGCACCGAACACCCTGAGTACTGAGCACCCAGCACCCTGAGTACTGAGCACCCAGCACCCTGAGTGCTGAGCACCCAGCACCCTGAGCACTGAGCACCCAGCACCCCGAGCACTGAGCACCCAGCACCCCGAGCACTGAGGACCCAGCACCCCGAGCACTGAGCACCCAGCACCCTGAGCACTGAGCACCCAGCACCCTGAGCACTGAGCACCCAGCACCCTGAGTACTGAGTACCCAGCACCCTGAGCAGTGAGCACCCTGCACCCTGAGTACTGATCACCGAGCACCCCGAGCACTGAGCACCCAGCACCCTGAGCACTGAGCAACCAGCACCCTGAGCACTGAGCACTGAGCACCCAGCACCCTGAGTACTGAGCACTGAGCACCCAGCAACCCATGCACTGAGCACCCAGCACCCCGAGCACTGAGCACCCCGCACCCTGAGCACTGAGCACCCAGCACCCTGAGCACTGAGCACCCAGTACCCTGAGTACTGAGCACAAAGCACCCTGAGTACTGAGCACTCAGCACCCTGAGTACTGAGCACTCAGCACCCTGAGTACTGAGCACCGAGCACCCCGAGCACTGAGCAGCCAGCACCCTGAGCACTGAGCACCCTGACGACTGAGCACCCAGCACCCTGAGAACTGAGCGCCCAGCACCCTGAGTACTGAGCACCCTGAGTACTGAGCACTGAGCACCGAGCACCCTGAGTACTGAGCACCTTCAGGACTGAGCACCCAGCACCCTGAGCACTGAGCACCCAGCACCCTGAGTACTGAGCACCCAACACCCAGAGTACTGAGCACCCAGCACCCTGAGCACTGAGCACCCAGCACCCTGAGTACTGAGCACCGATCACTCTGAGCACTGAGCACCCAGCACCCCGAGCACTGAGCACCCAGCACCCTGAGTACTGAGCACCCAGCACCCTGAGCACTGAGCACCCAGCACCCTGAGTACTGAGCACCCAGCACCCCGAGCACTGAGCACCCAGCACCCTGAGCACTGAGCACCCAGCACCCTGAGCACTGAGCACCCAGCACCCCGAGCACTGAGCACCCAGCACCCTGAGCACCCAGCACCCTGAGCACTGAGCACCCTGAGCACTGAGCACTGAGCACCCAGCACCCTGAGTACTGAGCACCCAACACTCTGAGCACTGAGCACCCAGCACGCTGAGTACTGAGCACTGAGCACACAGCACCCTGAGTACTGAGCACCCAGCACCCCGAGCACTGAGCACCCAGCGCCCCGAGCACTGAGCACCCAGCACCCCGAGCACTGAGCACTGAGCACCCTGAGCACTGAGCACCCAGCACCCCGAGTACTGAGCACTGAGCACCCTGAGTACTGAGCACCCAGCATCCCGAGTACTGAACACTGAGCACCCTGAGTACTGAGCACCCAGCACCCTGAAAACTGAGCACTGAGAACCCTGAGTACTGAGCACCGAGCACCCTGAGTACTGAGCACCCAGCACCCTGAGAACTGAGCACGGAGCACCCCGAGGACTGAGCAACAAGCACCCTGAGTACTGAGCACCCAGCACCCTGAGCACTGAGCACCCAGCACCCTGAGCACTGAGCACCCAGCACCCTGAGTACTGAGCACTGAGCACCCAGCACCCCGAGCACTGAGCACCCAGCACCCTGAGTACTGAGCACTGAGCACCCAGCACCCTGAGTACTGAGCACTCAGCACCCCGAGCACTGAGCACCCAGCACCCTGAGTACTGAGCACCCTGAGTACTGAGCACCGATCACCCTGAGCACTGAGCTCCCAGCACCCTGAGTACTGAGCACCCAGCACCCTGAGCACTGAACACCCAGCACCCTGAGTACTGAGCACCCAGCACCCTGAGCACTGAGCACCCAGCACCCTGAGTACTGAGCACCCAGCACCCTGAGCACTGAGCAGCCAGCACCCTGAGTACTGAACACCCAGCACCCCGAGCACTGAGCACCCAACACCCCGAGAATGAGCACCCAGCACCCCGAGTACTGAGCACCGAGCACCCTGAGCACTGAGTATGCAGCACCCTGAGTATTGAGCACCCAGCACCCTGAGCAGTGAGCACCGAGCACCCCGAGTACTGAGCACCCAGCACTCTGAGCACTGAGCACCCAGCACCCTGAGCACTGAGTACTGAGCACCGAGCACAGCGAGCACTGAGCACCCAGCACCCGGAGTACTGAGCACCCAGCACCCTGAGTACTAAGCACCGAGCACCCTGAGTACTGAGCACCCAGCACCCTGAGCACTGAGTACCCAGCACCCTGAGCATTGAGCATCCAGCACCCTGAGCACTGAGCACCCAGCACCCTGAGCACTGAGCACCCAGCACCCTGAGTACTGAGCACTGAGCACCCAGCACCCCGAGCACTGAGCACCCAGCACCCCGAGCACTGAGCACCCAGCACCCTGAGTACTGAGCACCCAGCACCCCGAGCACTGAGCACCCAGCACCCTGAGCACTGAGCACCCAGCACACTGACCACTGATCACCTAGCACCCTTCGCACTGAGCACCCAGCACCCTGAGTACTGAGCACTCAGCACCCTGAGTACTGAGCACTCAGCACCCTGAGTACTGAGCACCGAGCACCCCGAGCACTGAGCACCCAGCACCCTGAGCACTGAGCACCCAGCACCCTGAGTACTGAGCACCGATCACCCTGAGCACTGAGCACCCAGAACCCCGAGCACTGAGCACCCTGAGTACTGAGCAAAGATCACCCTGAGCACTGAGCTCCCAGCACCCTGAGTACTGAGCACCCAGCACCCTGAGCACTGAGCACCCAGCACCCTGAGTACTGAGCACCCAGCACCCTGAGTACTGAGCACCCAGCACCCTGAGTACTGAGCACTGAGCACCCAGCACCCTGAGCACTGAGCACTGAGCACCCAGCACCCCGAGCACTGAGCACCCAGCACCCTGAGCACTGAGCAAACAGCACCCTGAGCACTGAGCACCCAGCACCCTGAGTACTGAGCACCCAGCACCCTGAGTACTGAGCACCCAGCACCCTGAGTACTGAGCACTCAGCACCCTGAGTACTGAGCACCGAGCAACCCGAGCACTGAGCACCCAGCACCCTGAGCACTGAGCACCCTGAGGACTGAGCACCCAGCACCCCGAGCACTGAGCACCCAGCACCCTGAGTACTGAGCACCCTGAGTACTGAGCACTGAGCACCGAGCACCCTGAGTACTGAGCACCTTGAGGACTGAGCACCCAGCACCCTGCGCAATGAGCACCCAGCACCGTGAGTACTGAGCACCGAATACCCTGAGCACTGAGCACCCAGCACCCCGAGCACTGAGCACCCAGCACCCTGAGTACTGAGCACCCAGCACCCTGAGCACTGAGCACCCAGCACCCTGAGCACTGAGCACCCAGCACCCTGAGCACTGAGCACCCAGCACCTCAAGCACTGAGCACCCAGCACCCTGAGCACCCAGCACCCTGAGCACTGAGCACCCTGAGCACTGAGCACTGAGCACCCAGCACCCTGAGTACTGAGCACCCAACACTCTGAGCACTGAGCACCCAGCACGCTGAGTACTGAGCACTGAGCACACAGCACCCTGAGTACTGAGCACCCAGCACCCCGAGCACTGAGCACCCAGCGCCCCAAGCACTGAGCACCCAGCACCCCGAGCACTGAGCACTGAGCACCCTGAGCACTGAGCACCCAGCACCCCGAGTACTGAGCACTGAGCACCCTGAGTACTGAGCACCCAGCACCCCGAGTACTGAGCACTGAGCACCCTGAGTACTGAGCACCCAGCACCCTGAAAACTGAGCACTGAGAACCCTGAGTACTGAGCACCGAGCACCCTGAGTACTGAGCACCCAGCACCCTGAGCACTGAGCACGGAGCACCCCGAGGACTGAGCAACCAGAACCCTGAGTACTGAGCACCCAGCCCCCTGAGCACTGAGCACCCAGCACCCTGAGCACTGAGCACCCAGCACCCCGAGCACTGAGCACCCAGCACCCTGAGTACTGAGCACCGAACACCCAGAGTACTGAGCACCCAGCACTCTGAGCACTGAGCACCCAGCACCCTGAGTACTAAGCACCCAGCGCCATGAGTACTGAGCACCCAGCACCCTGAGGACTGAGCACTGAGCACCCAGCACCCTGAGCACTGAGCACTGAGCACCCAGCACCAAGAGCACTGAGCACCCAGCATCCGAGCACTGAGCACCCAGCACCATGAGCACTGAGCACCCAGCCCCCTGAGCACTGAGCACCCAGCCCCCTGAGTACTGATCACCCAGCCCCCTGAGTACTGAGCACTCAGCACCCTGAGTACTGAGCACCGATCACCCCGAGCACTGAGCACCCAGCACCCTGAGCACTGAGCACCCTGAGGACTGAGCATCCAGAACCCTGAGCACTGAGCACCCAGCACACTGAGTACTGAGCACCGATCACCCTGAGCACTGAGCATCCAGCACCCCGAACACTGAGCACCCAGCACATTGAGTACTGAGCACCCAGCACCCCGAGTACTGAGCACCCAGCACCCTGAGTACTGAGCACCCAGCACCCCGAGGACTGAGCACCCAGCACCCTGCATACTGAGCACCCTGAGTACTGAGCACCGATCACCCTGAGCACTGAGCACCCAGCACCCTGAGTACTGAGCACCCAGCACCCTGAGCACTGAGCACCCAGCACCCTGAGCACTGAGCACCAAGCACCCTGAGTACTGAGCACCCAGCACCCTGAGTACTGAGTACCCAGCACCCTGCGCACTGAGCACCCAGCACCCTGAGTACTGAGCACCGAGCATCCTGAGTACTGAGCACCCAGCACCCTGAGTACTGAGCACCCAGCACCCTGAGCACTGAGCACCCAGCATCCTGAGTACTGAGCACCCAGCACCCCGAGCACTGAGCACCCAGCACCCTGAGTACTGAGCACTGAGCACCCTGAGTACTGAGCACCGAACACCCTGAGTACTGAGCACCCAGCACCCTGAGTACTGAGCACCCAGCACCCTGAGTGCTGAGCACCCAGCACCCTGAGCACTGAGCACCCAGGACCCCGAGCACTGAGCACCCAGCACCCCGAGCACTGAGGACCCAGCACCCCGAGCACTGAGCACCCAGCACCCTGAGCACTGAGCACCCAGCACCCTGAGCACTGAGCACCCAGCACCCTGAGTACTGAGTACCCAGCACCCTGAGCAGTGAGCACCCTGCACCCTGAGTACTGATCACCGAGCACCCCGAGCACTGAGCACCCAGCACCCTGAGCACTGAGCAACCAGCACCCTGAGCACTGAGCACTGAGCACCCAGCACCCTGAGCACTGAGCACTGAGCACCCAGCAACCCATGCACTGAGCACCCAGCACCCCGAGCACTGAGCACCCCGCACCCTGAGCACTGAGCACCCAGCACCCTGAGCACTGAGCACCCAGTACCCTGAGTACTGAGCACAAAGCACCCTGAGTACTGAGCACTCAGCACCCTGAGTACTGAGCACTCAGCACCCTGAGTACTGAGCACCGAGCACCCCGAGCACTGAGCAGCCAGCACCCTGAGCACTGAGCACCCTGACGACTGAGCACCCAGCACCCTGAGAACTGAGCGCCCAGCACCCTGAGTACTGAGCACCCTGAGTACTGAGCACTGAGCACCGAGCACCCTGAGTACTGAGCACCTTCAGGACTGAGCACCCAGCACCCTGAGCACTGAGCACCCAACACCCTGAGTACTGAGCACCCAACACCCAGAGTACTGAGCACCCAGCACCCTGAGCACTGAGCACCCAGCACCCTGAGTACTGAGCACCGATCACTCTGAGCACTGAGCACCCAGCACCCCGAGCACTGAGCACCCAGCACCCTGAGTACTGAGCACCCAGCACCCTGAGCACTGAGCACCCAGCACCCTGAGTACTGAGCACCCAGCACCCCGAGCACTGAGCACCCAGCACCCTGAGGACTGAGCACCCAGCACCCTGAGCACTGAGCACCCAGCACCCCGAGCACTGAGCACCCAGCACCCTGAGCACCCAGCACCCTGAGCACTGAGCACCCTGAGCACTGAGCACTGAGCACCCAGCACCCTGAGTACTGAGCACCCAACACTCTGAGCACTGAGCACCCAGCACGCTGAGTACTGAGCACTGAGCACACAGCACCCTGAGTACTGAGCACCCAGCACCCCGAGCACTGAGCACCCAGCGCCCCGAGCACTGAGCACCCAGCACCCCGAGCACTGAGCACTGAGCACCCTGAGCACTGAGCACCCAGCACCCCGAGTACTGAGCACTGAGCACCCTGAGTACTGAGCACCCAGCATCCCGAGTACTGAACACTGAGCACCCTGAGTACTGAGCACCCAGCACCCTGAAAACTGAGCACTGAGAACCCTGAGTACTGAGCACCGAGCACCCTGAGTACTGAGCACCCAGCACCCTGAGAACTGAGCACGGAGCACCCCGAGGACTGAGCAACAAGCACCCTGAGTACTGAGCACCCAGCACCCTGAGCACTGAGCACCCAGCACCCTGAGCACTGAGCACCCAGCACCCTGAGTACTGAGCACTGAGCACCCAGCACCCCGAGCACTGAGCACCCAGCACCCTGAGTACTGAGCACTGAGCACCCAGCACCCTGAGTACTGAGCACTCAGCACCCCGAGCACTGAGCACCCAGCACCCTGAGTACTGAGCACCCTGAGTACTGAGCACCGATCACCCTGAGCACTGAGCTCCAAGCACCCTGAGTACTGAGCACCCAGCACCCTGAGCACTGAACACCCAGCACCCTGAGTACTGAGCACCCAGCACCCTGAGCACTGAGCACCCAGCACCCTGAGTACTGAGCACCCAGCACCCTGAGCACTGAGCAGCCAGCACCCTGAGTACTGAACACCCAGCACCCCGAGCACTGAGCACCCAACACCCCGAGAATGAGCACCCAGCACCCCGAGTACTGAGCACCGAGCACCCTGAGCACTGAGTATGCAGCACCCTGAGTATTGAGCACCCAGCACCCTGAGCAGTGAGCACCGAGCACCCCGAGTACTGAGCACCCAGCACTCTGAGCACTGAGCACCCAGCACCCTGAGCACTGAGTACTGAGCACCGAGCACAGCGAGCACTGAGCACCCAGCACCCGGAGTACTGAGCACCCAGCACCCTGAGTACTAAGCACCGAGCACCCTGAGTACTGAGCACCCAGCACCCTGAGCACTGAGTACCCAGCACCCTGAGCATTGAGCATCCAGCACCCTGAGCACTGAGCACCCAGCACCCTGAGTACTGAGCACTGAGCACCCAGCACCCCGAGCACTGAGCACCCAGCACCCCGAGCACTGAGCACCCAGCACCCTGAGTACTGAGCACCCAGCACCCCGAGCACTGAGCACCCAGCACCCTGAGCACTGAGCACCCAGCACACTGACCACTGATCACCTAGCACCCTTCGCACTGAGCACCCAGCACCCTGAGTACTGAGCACTCAGCACCCTGAGTACTGAGCACTCAGCACCCTGAGTACTGAGCACCGAGCACCCCGAGCACTGAGCACCCAGCACCCTGAGCACTGAGCACCCAGCACCCTGAGTACTGAGCACCGATCACCCTGAGCACTGAGCACCCAGAACCCCGAGCACTGAGCACCCTGAGTACTGAGCAAAGATCACCCTGAGCACTGAGCTCCCAGCACCCTGAGTACTGAGCACCCAGCACCCTGAGCACTGAGCACCCAGCACCCTGAGTACTGAGCACCCAGCACCCTGAGTACTGAGCACCCAGCACCCTTAGTACTGAGCACTGAGCACCCAGCACCCTGAGCACTGAGCACTGAGCACCCAGCACCCCGAGCACTGAGCACCCAGCACCCTGAGCACTGAGCAAACAGCACCCTGAGCACTGAGCACCCAGCACCCTGAGTACTGAGCACCCAGCACCCTGAGTACTGAGCACCCAGCACCCTGAGTACTGAGCACTCAGCACCCTGAGTACTGAGCACCGAGCAACCCGAGCACTGAGCACCCAGCACCCTGAGCACTGAGCACCCTGAGGACTGAGCACCCAGCACCCCGAGCACTAAGCACCCAGCACCCTGAGTACTGAGCACCCTGAGTACTGAGCACTGAGCACCGAGCACCCTGAGTACTGAGCACCTTGAGGACTGAGCACCCAGCACCCTGCGCAATGAGCACCCAGCACCGTGAGTACTGAGCACCGAATACCCTGAGCACTGAGCACCCAGCACCCCGAGCCCTGAGCACCCAGCACCCTGAGTACTGAGCACCCAGCACCCTGAGCACTGAGCACCCAGCACCCTGAGCACTGAGCACCCAGCACCCTGAGCACTGAGCACCCAGCACCTCAAGCACTGAGCACCCAGCACCCTGAGCACCCAGCACCCTGAGCACTGAGCACCCTGAGCACTGAGCACTGAGCACCCAGCACCCTGAGTACTGAGCACCCAACACTCTGAGCACTGAGCACCCAGCACGCTGAGTACTGAGCACTGAGCACACAGCACCCTGAGTACTGAGCACCCAGCACCCCGAGCACTGAGCACCCAGCGCCCCAAGCACTGAGCACCCAGCACCCCGAGCACTGAGCACTGAGCACCCTGAGCACTGAGCACCCAGCACCCCGAGTACTGAGCACTGAGCACCCTGAGTACTGAGCACCCAGCACCCCGAGTACTGAGCACTGAGCACCCTGAGTACTGAGCACCCAGCACCCTGAAAACTGAGCACTGAGAACCCTGAGTACTGAGCACCGAGCACCCTGAGTACTGAGCACCCAGCACCCTGAGCACTGAGCACGGAGCACCCCGAGGACTGAGCAACCAGAACCCTGAGTACTGAGCACCCAGCCCCCTGAGCACTGAGCACCCAGCACCCTGAGCACTGAGCACCCAGCACCCTGAGCACTGAGCACCCAGCACCCTGAGTACTGAGCACCGAACACCCAGAGTACTGAGCACCCAGCACTCTGAGCACTGAGCACCCAGCACCCTGAGTACTAAGCACCCAGCGCCATGAGTACTGAGCACCCAGCACCCTGAGGACTGAGCACTGAGCACCCAGCACCCTGAGCACTGAGCAGTGAGCACCCAGCACCAAGAGCACTGAGCACCCAGCATCCGAGCACTGAGCACCCAGCACCATGAGCACTGAGCACCCAGCCCCCTGAGCACTGAGCACCCAGCCCCCTGAGTACTGATCACCCAGCCCCCTGAGTACTGAGCACTCAGCACCCTGAGTACTGAGCACCGATCACCCCGAGCACTGAGCACCCAGCACCCTGAGCACTGAGCACCCTGAGGACTGAGCATCCAGAACCCTGAGCACTGAGCACCCAGCACACTGAGTACTGAGCACCGATCACCCTGAGCACTGAGCACCCAGCACCCCGAACACTGAGCACCCAGCACATTGAGTACTGAGCACCCAGCACCCCGAGTACTGAGCACCCAGCACCCTGAGTACTGAGCACCCAGCACCCCGAGGACTGAGCACCCAGCACCCTGCATACTGAGCACCCTGAGTACTGAGCACCGATCACCCTGAGCACTGAGCACCCAGCACCCTGAGTACTGAGCACCCAGCACCCTGAGCACTGAGCACCCAGCACCCTGAGCACTGAGCACCAAGCACCCGGAGTACTGAGCACCCAGCACCCTGAGTACTGAGTACCCAGCACGCTGCGCACTGAGCACCCAGCACCCTGAGTACTGAGCACCGAGCATCCTGAGTACTGAGCACCCAGCACCCTGAGTACTGAGCACCCAGCACCCTGAGCACTGAGCACCCAGCATCCTGAGTACTGAGCACCCAGCACCCCGAGCACTGAGCACCCAGCACCCTGAGTACTGAGCACTGAGCACCCTGAGTACTGAGCACCAAACACCCTGAGTACTGAGCACCCAGCACCCTGAGCACTGAGCACCAAGCACCCTGAGTGCTGAGCACCCAGCACCCCGAGCACTGAGCACCCAGCACCCCGAGCACTGAGCACCCAGCACCCCGAGCACTGAGGACCCAGCACCCCGAGCACTGAGCACCCAGCACCCTGAGCACTGAGCACCCAGCACCCTGAGCACTGAGCACCCAGCACCCTGAGTACTGAGTACCCAGCACCCTGAGCAGTGAGCACCCTGCACCCAGAGTACTGATGACCGAGCACCGCGAGCACTGAGCACCCAGCACCCTGAGTACTGAGCACCCAGCACCCTGAGCACTGAGCAACCAGCACCCTGAGCACTGAGCACTGAGCACCCAGCACCCTGAGCACTGAGCACTGAGCACCCAGCAACCCGTGCACTGAGCACCCAGCACCCCGAGCACTGAGCACCCCGCACCCTGAGCACTGAGCACCCAGCACCCTGAGCACTGAGCACCCAGTACCCTGAGTACTGAGCACACAGCACCCTGAGTACTGAGCACCCAGCACCCTGAGTACTAAGCACTCAGCACCCTGAGTACTGAGCACCGAGCACCCCGAGCACTGAGCAGCCAGCACCCTGAGCACTGAGCACCCTGACGACTGAGCACCCAGCACCCTGAGAACTGAGCGCCCAGCACCCTGAGTACTGAGCACCCTGAGTACTGAGCACTGAGCACCGAGCACCCTGAGTACTGAGCACCTTGAGGACTGAGCACCCAACACCCAGAGTACTGAGCACCCAGCACCCTGAGCACTGAGCACCCAGCACCCTGAGTACTGAGCACCGATCACTCTGAGCACTGAGCACCCAGCACCCCGAGCACTGAGCACCCAGCACCCTGAGTACTGAGCACCCAGCACCCTGAGCACTGAGCACCCAGCACCCTGAGTACTGAGCACCCAGCACCCCGAGCACTGAGCACCCAGCACCCTGAGCACTGAGCACCCAGCACCCTGAGCACTGAGCACCCAGCACCCCGAGCACTGAGCACCCAGCACCCTGAGCACCCAGCACCCTGAGCACTGAGCACCCTGAGCACTGAGCACTGAGCACCCAGCACCCTGAGTACTGAGCACCCAACACTCTGAGCACTGAGCACCCAGCACGCTGAGTACTGAGCACTGAGCACACAGCACCCTGAGTACTGAGCACCCAGCACCCCGAGCACTGAGCACCCAGCGCCCCGAGCACTGAGCACCCAGCACCCCGAGCACTGAGCACTGAGCACCCTGAGCACTGAGCACCCAGCACCCCGAGTACTGAGCACTGAGCACCCTGAGTACTGAGCACCCAGCATCCTGAGTACTGAACACTGAGCACCCTGAGTACTGAGCACCCAGCACCCTGAAAACTGAGCACTGAGAACCCTGAGTACTGAGCACCGAGCACCCTGAGTACTGAGCACCCAGCACCCTGAGAACTGAGCACGGAGCACCCCGAGGACTGAGCAACAAGCACCCTGAGTACTGAGCACCCAGCACCCTGAGCACTGAGCACCCAGCACCCTGAGCACTGAGCACCCAGCACCCTGAGTACTGAGCACTGAGCACCCAGCACCCCGAGCACTGAGCACCCAGCACCCTGAGTACTGAGCACTGAGCACCCAGCACCCTGAGTACTGAGCACTCAGCACCCCGAGCACTGAGCACCCAGCACCCTGAGTACTGAGCACCCTGAGTACTGAGCACCGATCACCCTGAGCACTGAGCTCCCAGCACCCTGAGTACTGAGCACCCAGCACCCCGAGCACTGAGCACCCAGCACCCTGAGTACTGAGCACTGAGCACCCAGCACCCTGAGTACTGAGCACCCAGCACCCTGAGCACTGAGCAGCCAGCACCCTGAGTACTGAACACCCAGCACCCCGAGCACTGAGCACCCAACACCCCGAGAATGAGCACCCAGCACCCCGAGTACTGAGCACCGAGCACCCTGAGCACTGAGTATGCAGCACCCTTAGTATTGAGCACCCAGCACCCTGAGCAGTGAGCACCGAGCACCCCGAGTACTGAGCACCCAGCACTCTGAGCACTGAATACCCAGCACCCTGAGCACTGAGTACTGAGCACCGAGCACAACGAGCACTGAGCACCCAGCACCCGGAGTACTGAGCACCCAGCACCCTGAGTACTAAGCACCGAGCACCCTGAGTACTGAGCACCCAGCACCCTGAGCACTGAACATACAGCACCCTGAGTACTGAGCACCTAGGGCACTGAGCACCCAGCACCCTGAGTACTGAGCACCGAGCACCCCGAGCACTGAGCACCCAGCACCCCTAGCATTGAGCACCGATCACCCCGAGCACTGAGCACCCAGCACCCTGAGCACTGAGCACCGAGCACCCCGAGCACTGAGCACCCAGCACCCCGAGCACTGAGCACCCAGCACCCTGAGTACTGAGCACCCAGCACCCTGAGCACTGAGTACCCAGCACCCTGAGCATTGAGCATCCAGCACCCTGAGCACTGAGCACCCAGCACCCTGAGCACTGAGCACCCAGCACCCTGAGTACAGAGCACTGAGCACCCAGCACGCCGAGCACTGAGCACCCAGCACCCCGAGCACTGAGCACCCAGCACCCTGAGTACTGAGCACCCAGCACCCCGAGCACTGAGCACCCAGCACCCTGAGCACTGAGCACCCAGCACACTGAGCACTGACCACCTAGCACCCTTCGCACTGAGCACCCAGCACCCTGAGTACTGAGCACCCAGCACCCTGAGTACTGAGCACTCATCACCCTGAGTACTGAGCACCGAGCACCCCGAGCACTGAGCACCCAGCACCCTGAGCACTGATCACCCTGAGGACTGAGCACCCAGCACCCTGAGCACTGAGCACCCAGCACCCTGAGTACTGAGCACCGATCATCCTGAGCACTGAGCACCCAGAACCCCGAGCACTGAGCACCCTGAGTACTGAGCAAAGATCACCCTGAGCACTGAGCTCCCAGCACCCTGAGTACTGAGCACCCAGCACCCTGAGCACTGAGCACCCAGCACCCTGAGTACTGAGCAGCGAGCGTACTGAGCACCGAGCACCCCGAGCACTGAGTACCCAGCACCCTGAGCACTGAGCACCCAGCACCCTGAGTACTGAGCACCCAGCACCCTGAGTACTGAGCACCCAGCACCCTGAGTACTGAGCACCCAGCACCCTGAGTACTGAACACCCAGCACCCTGAGCACTGAGCACTGAGCACCCTGAGCACTGAGTACTGAGCACCCAGAGCACTGAGCACCCAGCACCCCCCGAGAACTGAGCACCCAGCACCCGGAGTACTGAGCACCCAGCACCCTGAGTACTGAGCACCCAGCACCCAGAGCACTGAGCACCCAGCACCCTGAGCACTGAGCACCCAGCACCCTGAGTACTGAGCACTGAGCACCCAGCACCCCGAGCACTGAGCACCCAGCACCCTGAGTACTGAGCACTGAGCACCCAGCACCCCGAGCACTGAGCACCCAGCACACCGAGCACTGAGCACCCATCACCCCGAGCACTGAGCACCCAGCACCCTGAGTACTGAGCACCCAGCACCCTGAGTACTGAGCACCCAGCACCCTGAGCACTGAGTACCCAGACCCCTGAGCACTGAGCACCCAGCACCCTGAGTACTGAGCACTGAGCACCATGCACCCCGAGCAGTGAGCACCCAGCACGTGAGCACTGAGCACCCAGAACCCGAGTACTGAGCACCCAGCACCCCGAGTACTGAGCACCTAGCACCCTGAGTACTGAGCACCCAGCACCCCGAGTACTGAGCACCCAGCACCCTGAGTACTGAGCACCCAGCACCCCGAGCACTGAGCACCCAGCACCCTGAGTACTGAGCACCCAGCACCCTGAGCACTGAGCACCCAGCATCCTGAGTACTGAGCACCCAGCACCCCGAGCACTGAGCACCCAGCACCCTGAGTACTGAGCACTGAGCACCCTGAGTACTGAGCACCGAACACCCTGAGTACTGAGCACCCAGCACCCTGAGTACTGAGCACCCAGCACCCTGAGTGCTGAGCACCCAGCACCCTGAGCACTGAGCACCCAGGACCCCGAGCACTGAGCACCCAGCACCCCGAGCACTGAGGACCCAGCACCCCGAGCACTGAGCACCCAGCACCCTGAGCACTGAGCACCCAGCACCCTGAGCACTGAGCACCCAGCACCCTGAGTACTGAGTACCCAGCACCCTGAGCAGTGAGCACCCTGCACCCTGAGTACTGATCACCGAGCACCCCGAGCACTGAGCACCCAGCACCCTGAGCACTGAGCAACCAGCACCCTGAGCACTGAGCACTGAGCACCCAGCACCCTGAGCACTGAGCACTGAGCACCCAGCAACCCATGCACTGAGCACCCAGCACCCCGAGCACTGAGCACCCCGCACCCTGAGCACTGAGCACCCAGCACCCTGAGCACTGAGCACCCAGTACCCTGAGTACTGAGCACAAAGCACCCTGAGTACTGAGCACTCAGCACCCTGAGTACTGAGCACTCAGCACCCTGAGTACTGAGCACCGAGCACCCCGAGCACTGAGCAGCCAGCACCCTGAGCACTGAGCACCCTGACGACTGAGCACCCAGCACCCTGAGAACTGAGCGCCCAGCACCCTGAGTACTGAGCACCCTGAGTACTGAGCACTGAGCACCGAGCACCCTGAGTACTGAGCACCTTCAGGACTGAGCACCCAGCACCCTGAGCACTGAGCACCCAACACCCTGAGTACTGAGCACCCAACACCCAGAGTACTGAGCACCCAGCACCCTGAGCACTGAGCACCCAGCACCCTGAGTACTGAGCACCGATCACTCTGAGCACTGAGCACCCAGCACCCCGAGCACTGAGCACCCAGCACCCTGAGTACTGAGCACCCAGCACCCTGAGCACTGAGCACCCAGCACCCTGAGTACTGAGCACCCAGCACCCCGAGCACTGAGCACCCAGCACCCTGAGGACTGAGCACCCAGCACCCTGAGCACTGAGCACCCAGCACCCCGAGCACTGAGCACCCAGCACCCTGAGCACCCAGCACCCTGAGCACTGAGCACCCTGAGCACTGAGCACTGAGCACCCAGCACCCTGAGTACTGAGCACCCAACACTCTGAGCACTGAGCACCCAGCACGCTGAGTACTGAGCACTGAGCACACAGCACCCTGAGTACTGAGCACCCAGCACCCCGAGCACTGAGCACCCAGCGCCCCGAGCACTGAGCACCCAGCACCCCGAGCACTGAGCACTGAGCACCCTGAGCACTGAGCACCCAGCACCCCGAGTACTGAGCACTGAGCACCCTGAGTACTGAGCACCCAGCATCCCGAGTACTGAACACTGAGCACCCTGAGTACTGAGCACCAGCACCCTGAAAACTGAGCACTGAGAACCCTGAGTACTGAGCACCGAGCACCCTGAGTACTGAGCACCCAGCACCCTGAGAACTGAGCACGGAGCACCCCGAGGACTGAGCAACAAGCACCCTGAGTACTGAGCACCCAGCACCCTGAGCACTGAGCACCCAGCACCCTGAGCACTGAGCACCCAGCACCCTGAGTACTGAGCACTGAGCACCCAGCACCCCGAGCACTGAGCACCCAGCACCCTGAGTACTGAGCACTGAGCACCCAGCACCCTGAGTACTGAGCACTCAGCACCCCGAGCACTGAGCACCCAGCACCCTGAGTACTGAGCACCCTGAGTACTGAGCACCGATCACCCTGAGCACTGAGCTCCAAGCACCCTGAGTACTGAGCACCCAGCACCCTGAGCACTGAACACCCAGCACCCTGAGTACTGAGCACCCAGCACCCTGAGCACTGAGCACCCAGCACCCTGAGTACTGAGCACCCAGCACCCTGAGCACTGAGCAGCCAGCACCCTGAGTACTGAACACCCAGCACCCCGAGCACTGAGCACCCAACACCCCGAGAATGAGCACCCAGCACCCCGAGTACTGAGCACCGAGCACCCTGAGCACTGAGTATGCAGCACCCTGAGTATTGAGCACCCAGCACCCTGAGCAGTGAGCACCGAGCACCCCGAGTACTGAGCACCCAGCACTCTGAGCACTGAGCACCCAGCACCCTGAGCACTGAGTACTGAGCACCGAGCACAGCGAGCACTGAGCACCCAGCACCCGGAGTACTGAGCACCCAGCACCCTGAGTACTAAGCACCGAGCACCCTGAGTACTGAGCACCCAGCACCCTGAGCACTGAGTACCCAGCACCCTGAGCATTGAGCATCCAGCACCCTGAGCACTGAGCACCCAGCACCCTGAGTACTGAGCACTGAGCACCCAGCACCCCGAGCACTGAGCACCCAGCACCCCGAGCACTGAGCACCCAGCACCCTGAGTACTGAGCACCCAGCACCCCGAGCACTGAGCACCCAGCACCCTGAGCACTGAGCACCCAGCACACTGACCACTGATCACCTAGCACCCTTCGCACTGAGCACCCAGCACCCTGAGTACTGAGCACTCAGCACCCTGAGTACTGAGCACTCAGCACCCTGAGTACTGAGCACCGAGCACCCCGAGCACTGAGCACCCAGCACCCTGAGCACTGAGCACCCAGCACCCTGAGTACTGAGCACCGATCACCCTGAGCACTGAGCACCCAGAACCCCGAGCACTGAGCACCCTGAGTACTGAGCAAAGATCACCCTGAGCACTGAGCTCCCAGCACCCTGAGTACTGAGCACCCAGCACCCTGAGCACTGAGCACCCAGCACCCTGAGTACTGAGCACCCAGCACCCTGAGTACTGAGCACCCAGCAC
>NW_024543191.1:0-32833 GCF_018167655.1 Microtus oregoni
ACCCTGAGTACTGAGCACCCAGCGCCCCAAGCACTGAGCACCCAGCACCCCGAGCACTGAGCACTGAGCACCCTGAGCACTGAGCACCCAGCACCCCCGAGTACTGAGCAGTGAGCACCCTGAGCACTGAGCACCTAGCACCCCGAGTACTGAGCACTGAGCACCCTGAGTACTGAGCACCCAGCTCCCTGAGCACTGAGTACCCAGCACCCTGAGCACTGAGCACCCAGCACCCTGAGCACTGAGCACCCAGCACCCTGAGCACTGAGCACCCAGCACCCTGAGTACTGAGCACTGAGCACCCAGCACCCCGAGCACTGAGCACCCAGCACCCTGAGTACTGAGCACCCAGCACCCTGAGAACTGAGCAACAAGCACCCCGAGCACTGAGCACCCCAGCACCCTGAGTAGTGAGCACCCAGCACCCTGAGCACTGAGCACCCAGCACCCTGAGCACTCAGCACCCAGCACCCTGAGCACTGAGCACCCCAGCACCCTGAGATATGAGCACCCAACGTACTGAGCACCGAGCTCCCCGAGCACTGAGCACCCAGCACCCCGAGTACTGAGCACCCAGCACCCTGAGTACTGAGCACCCAGCACCCTGAGCACTGAGTACCGAGCACCCTGAGCACTGAGCACCCAGCACCCTGAGCACTGAGCACACAGCACCCTGAGCACTGAGCACCCAGCACCCTGAGTACTGAGCACTGAGCACCCCAGCACCCCGAGCACTGAGCACCCAGCACCCTGAGTACTGAGCACTGAGCACCCCAGCACCCCGAGCACTGAGCACCCAGCACCCTGAGCACTGAGCACCCAGCACCCGAGTACTGAGCACCCAGCACCCTGATTACTGAGCACCCAGCACCCTGAGGACTGAGCACCGAGTACCCCGAGCACTGAGCACCCAGCACCGTGAGCACTGAGCACCCAGCACCCCCGAGCAGTGAGCACCCAGCACCCTGAGTACTGAGCACCCAGCACCCTGAGTACTGAGCACCCAGCACCCTGAGCACTGAGTACCCAGCACCCTGAGCACTGAGCACCCAGCACCCTGAGCACTGAGCACACAGCACCCTGAGCACTGAGCACCCAGCACCCTGAGTACTGAGCACTGAGCACCCAGCACCCCGAGCACTGAGCACCCAGCACCCTGAGTACTGGGCACTGAGCACCAAGCACCCCAAGCATTGAGCACCCAGCACCCTGAGTACTGAGCACCCAGCACCCTGAGTACTGAGCACCCAGGACCCCGAGTACTGAGCACCCAGCACCCTGAGTACTGAGCACCCAGCACCCTGAGCACTGAGCACCCAGCACCCCGAGCACTGAGCACCCAGCACCCTGAGTACTGAGCACCCAGCGCCCCGAGCACTGAGCACCCAGCACCCTGAGCACTGAGCACCCAGCACCCTGAGTACTGAGCATCCAGCACCCCGAGTACTGAACACCCAGCACCCTGAGCACTGAGCACTGAGCACCCTGAGCACTGAGTACTGAGCACTGAGCACCCTGAGCACTGAGCACCCAGCACCCCGAGTACTGAGCACCCAGCACCCCGAGCACTGAGCACCCAGCGCCCCGAGCACTGAGCACCCAGCACCCCGAGCACTGAGCACTGAGCACCCTGAGCACTGAGCACCCAGCACCCCGAGTACTGAGCAGTGAGCACCCTGAGCACTGAGCACCCAGCACCCCGAGTACTGAGCACTAAGCACCCTGAGTACTGAGCACCCAGCACCCTGAGCACTGAGTACCCAGCACCCTGAGCACTGAGCACCCAGCACCCTGAGCACTGAGCACCCAGCACCCTGAGCACTGAGCACCCACCACCCTGAGTACTGAGCACTGAGCACCCAGCACCCCGAGCACTGAGCACCCAGCACCCTGAGTACTGAGCACTGAGCACCCAGCACCCCGAGCACTGAGCACCCAGCACCCTGAGTACTGAGCACCCAGCACCCTGAGTACTGAGCACGGAGCACCCCGAGTACTGAGCACCCAGCACCCTGAGTACTGAGCACCCAGCACCCTGAGAGCTGAGCACCCAGCACCCCGAGCACTGAGCACCCAGCACCCTGAGTAGTGAGCACCCAGCACCCTGAGCACTGAGCACCCAGCACCCTGAGCACTCAGCACCCAGCACCCTGAGCACTGAGCACCCAGCACCCTGAGTAGTGAGCACCCAACGTACTGAGCACCGAGCTCCCCGAGCACTGAGCACCCAGCACCCTGAGTACTGAGCACCCAGCACCCTGAGTACTGAGCACCCAGCACCCTGAGCACTGAGTACCCAGCACACTTAGCACTGAGCACCCAGCACCCTGAGCACTGAGCACACAGCACCCTGAGCACTGAGCACCCAGCACCCTGAGTACTGAGCACTGAGCACCCAGCACCCCGAGCACTGAGCACCCAGCACCCTGAGTACTGAGCACTGAGCAACCAGCACCCCGAGCACTGAGCACCCAGCACCCTGAGCACTGAGCACCCAGCACCCGAGTACTGAGCACCCAGCACCCTGAGTACTGAGCACCCAGCACCCTGAGTACTGAGCACCCAGCACCCCGAGTACTGAGCACCCAGCACCCTGAGTACTGAGCACCCAGCACCCTGAGCACTGAGCACCCAGCACCCCGAGCACTGCGCACCCAGCACCCTGAGTACTGAGCACCCAGCGACCCGAGCACTGAGCACCCAGCACCCTGAGTACTGAGCACTGAGCACCCAGCACCCCGAGCACTGAGCACCCTGAGCACTGATTACTGAGCACTGAGCACCCTGAGCACTGAGCACCCAGCACCCCGAATACTGAGCACCCAGCACCCCGAGCACTGAGCACCCAGCACCCTGAGTACTGAGCACTGAGCACCCAGCACCCCGAGCACTGAGCACCCAGCACCCTGAGTACTGAGCACCCAGCGCCCCGAGCACTGAGCACCCAGCACCCTGAACACTGAGCACCCAGCACCCTGAGTACTGAGCACCCAGCGCCCCAAGCACTGAGCACCCAGCACCCCGAGCACTGAGCACTGAGCACCCTGAGCACTGAGCACCCAGCACCCCGAGTACTGAGCAGTGAGCACCCTGAGCACTGAGCACCTAGCACCCCGAGTACTGAGCACTGAGCACCCTGAGTACTGAGCACCCAGCTCCCTGAGCACTGAGTACCCAGCACCCTGAGCACTGAGCACCCAGCACCCTGAGCACTGAGCACCCAGCACCCTGAGCACTGAGCACCCAGCACCCTGAGTACTGAGCACTGAGCACCCAGCACCCCGAGCACTGAGCACCCAGCACCCTGAGTACTGAGCACCCAGCACCCTGAGAACTGAGCACCAAGCACCCCGAGCACTGAGCACCCAGCACCCTGAGTAGTGAGCACCCAGCACCCTGAGCACTGAGCACCCAGCACCCTGAGCACTCAGCACCCAGCACCCTGAGCACTGAGCACCCAGCACCCTGAGATATGAGCACCCAACGTACTGAGCACCGAGCTCCCCGAGCACTGAGCACCCAGCACCCCGAGTACTGAGCACCCAGCACCCTGAGTACTGAGCACCCAGCACCCTGAGCACTGAGTACCGAGCACCCTGAGCACTGAGCACCCAGCACCCTGAGCACTGAGCACACAGCACCCTGAGCACTGAGCACCCAGCACCCTGAGTACTGAGCACTGAGCACCCAGCACCCCGAGCACTGAGCACCCAGCACCCTGAGTACTGAGCACTGAGCACCCAGCACCCCGAGCACTGAGCACCCAGCACCCTGAGCACTGAGCACCCAGCACCCGAGTACTGAGCACCCAGCACCCTGATTACTGAGCACCCAGCACCCTGAGGACTGAGCACCGAGTACCCCGAGCACTGAGCACCCAGCACCGTGAGCACTGAGCACCCAGCACCCCGAGCAGTGAGCACCCAGCACCCTGAGTACTGAGCACCCAGCACCCTGAGTACTGAGCACCCAGCACCCTGAGCACTGAGTACCCAGCACCCTGAGCACTGAGCACCCAGCACCCTGAGCACTGAGCACACAGCACCCTGAGCACTGAGCACCCAGCACCCTGAGTACTGAGCACTGAGCACCCAGCACCCCGAGCACTGAGCACCCAGCACCCTGAGTACTGGGCACTGAGCACCAAGCACCCCAAGCATTGAGCACCCAGCACCCTGAGTACTGAGCACCCAGCACCCTGAGTACTGAGCACCCAGGACCCCGAGTACTGAGCACCCAGCACCCTGAGTACTGAGCACCCAGCACCCTGAGCACTGAGCACCCAGCACCCCGAGCAATGAGCACCCAGCACCCTGAGTACTGAGCACCCAGCGCCCCGAGCACTGAGCACCCAGCACCCTGAGCACTGAGCACCCAGCACCCTGAGTACTGAGCATCCAGCACCCCGAGTACTGAACACCCAGCACCCTGAGCACTGAGCACTGAGCACCCTGAGCACTGAGTACTGAGCACTGAGCACCCTGAGCACTGAGCACCCAGCACCCCGAGTACTGAGCACCCAGCACCCCGAGCACTGAGCACCCAGCGCCCCGAGCACTGAGCACCCAGCACCCCGAGCACTGAGCACTGAGCACCCTGAGCACTGAGCACCCAGCACCCCGAGTACTGAGCAGTGAGCACCCTGAGCACTGAGCACCCAGCACCCCGAGTACTGAGCACTAAGCACCCTGAGTACTGAGCACCCAGCACCCTGAGCACTGAGTACCCAGCACCCTGAGCACTGAGCACCCAGCACCCTGAGCACTGAGCACCCAGCACCCTGAGCACTGAGCACCCACCACCCTGAGTACTGAGCACTGAGCACCCAGCACCCCGAGCACTGAGCACCCAGCACCCTGAGTACTGAGCACTGAGCACCCAGCACCCCGAGCACTGAGCACCCAGCACCCTGAGTACTGAGCACCCAGCACCCTGAGTACTGAGCACGGAGCACCCCGAGTACTGAGCACCCAGCACCCTGAGTACTGAGCACCCAGCACCCTGAGAGCTGAGCACCCAGCACCCCGAGCACTGAGCACCCAGCACCCTGAGTAGTGAGCACCCAGCACCCTGAGCACTGAGCACCCAGCACCCTGAGCACTCAGCACCCAGCACCCTGAGCACTGAGCACCCAGCACCCTGAGTAGTGAGCACCCAACGTACTGAGCACCGAGCTCCCCGAGCACTGAGCACCCAGCACCCTGAGTACTGAGCACCCAGCACCCTGAGTACTGAGCACCCAGCACCCTGAGCACTGAGTACCCAGCACACTTAGCACTGAGCACCCAGCACCCTGAGCACTGAGCACACAGCACCCTGAGCACTGAGCACCCAGCACCCTGAGTACTGAGCACTGAGCACCCAGCACCCCGAGCACTGAGCACCCAGCACCCTGAGTACTGAGCACTGAGCAACCAGCACCCCGAGCACTGAGCACCCAGCACCCTGAGCACTGAGCACCCAGCACCCGAGTACTGAGCACCCAGCACCCTGAGTACTGAGCACCCAGCACCCTGAGTACTGAGCACCCAGCAGCCCGAGTACTGAGCACCCAGCACCCTGAGTACTGAGCACCCAGCACCCTGAGCACTGAGCACCCAGCACCCCGAGCACTGCGCACCCAGCACCCTGAGTACTGAGCACCCAGCGACCCGAGCACTAAGCACCCAGCACCCTGAGCACTGAGCACCCAGCACCCTGAGTACTGAGCATCCAGCACCCCGAGTACTGAACACCCAGCACCCTGAGCACTGAGCACTGAGCACCCTGAGCACTGAGTACTGAGCACTGAGCACCCTGAGCACTGAGCACCCAGCACCCCGAGTACTGAGCACCCAGCACCCCGAGCACTGAGCACCCAGCGCCCCGAGCACTGAGCACCCAGCACCCCGTGCACTGAGCACTGAGCACCCTGAGCACTGAGCACTCAGCACCCCGAGTACTGAGCACTGAGCACCCTGAGCACTGAGCACCCAGCACCCCGAGTACTGAGCACTGAGCACCCTGAGTACTGAGCACCCAGCACCCTGAGCACTGAGTACCCAGCACACTGAGCACCCAGCACCCTGAGCACTGAGCACCCAGCACCCTGAGCACTGAGCACCCAGCACCCTGAGTACTGAGCACTGAGCACCCAGCACCCCGAGCACTGAGCACACAGCACCCTGAGTTCTGAGCACTGAGCAACGAGCACCCCGAGCACTGAGCACCCAGCACCCTGAGCACTGAGCACCCAGCATCCGAGTACTGAGCACCCAGCACCCTGAGTACTGAGCACCCAGCACCCTGAGTACTGAGCACCCAGCACCCCGAGTACTGAGCACCCAGCACCCTGAGTACTGAGCACCCAGCACCCTGAGCACTGAGTACCGAGCACCCTGAGCACTGAGCACCCAGCACCCTGAGTAGTGAGCACCCAGCACCCTGAGCACTGAGCACCCAGCACCCTGAGTACTGAGCACTGAGCACCCAGCACCCCGAGCACTGAGCACCCAGCACCCTGAGTAGTGAGCACCCAACGTACTGAGCACCGAGCTCCCCGAGCACTGAGCACCCAGCAACCTGAGTACTGAGCACCAAGCACCCAGAGCACTGAGCACCCAGCAACCCTGAGTACTGAGTTCCGAGCAGCCCGAGCACTGAGCACCCAGCGCCCCGAGCACCGAGCACCCTGAGCACTGAGCACCCAGCACCCTGAGTACTGAGCACCCCAGCACCCTGAGCAATGAGCACCCTGAGTACTGAGCTCCCAGCACCTTGAGCACTGAGCACCGAGCACCCCGAGCACTGAGCACCCAGCACCCGGAGTACTGAGCACCCAGCACCCTGAGTACTAAGCACCGAGCACCCTGAATACTGAGCACCCAGCACCCTGAGCACTGAACACACAGCACCCTGAGTACTGAGCACCTCGAGCACTGAGCACCCAGCACCCTGAGTACTGAGCACCGAGCACCCCGAGCACTGAGCACCCAGCACCGCGAGCACTGAGCACCCAGCACCCCGAGCACTGAGCACCCAGCACCCAGAGTACTGAGCACCCAGCACCCTGAGCACTGAGCACCCAGCACCCTGAGCACTGAGCACCCAGCACCCTGAGCACTGAGCACCCAGCACCCTGAGTAGTGAGCACCCAACGTACTGAGCACCGAGCACCCCGAGCACTGAGCACCCAGCACCCTGAGTACTGAGCACTGAGCACCCGGCACCCCGAGCACTGAGCACCCAGCACCCTGAGCACTGAGCACCCAGCACCCGAGTACTGAGCACCCAGCACCCTGAGTACTGAGCACCCAGCACCCCCGAGCACTGAGCACAAAGCACCCTGAGTACTGAGCACCCAGCACCCTGAGCACTGAGCACTGAGCACCCAGCACCCCGAGCACTGAGCACGCAGCACCCTGAGTACTGAGCACCCAACACCCTGAGCACTGAGCACCCAGCACCATGAGCACTGAGCACCCAGCTCCCTGAGCACTGAGCACCCAGCACCCTGAGTACTGAGCTCCGAGCACCCCGAGCACTGAGCACCCAGTGCCCCGAGCACTGAGCACCCAGCACCCTGAGTACTGAGCACCCAGCACCCTGAGCACTGAGCACCCAGCACCCATCGTACTGAGCACCGAGCACCCCGAGCACTGAGCACCCAGCACCCTGAGTACTGAGCTCCGAGCACCCCGAGCACTGAGCACCCAGCGCCCCGAGCACTGAGCACCCAGCGCCCCGAGCACTGAGCACAAAGCACCCCGAGCAATGAGCACCCAGCACCCCGAGCACTGAGCACCCAGCACCCCAAGCAATGAGCACCCAGCACCCTGAGTACTGAGCACCCAGCACCCCGAAAACTGAGGACCCAGCAACCTGAGCACCGAGCACCCAGCACCCTGAGTACTGAGCACCCAGCACCCTGAGTACTGAGCACCCAGCACCCCGAGTACTGAGCACCCAGCACCCTGAGCACTGAGCACCCAGCACCCCGAGCACTGAGCACCCAGGACCCTGAGTACTGAGCACCCAGCGCCCCGAGCACTGAGCACCCAGCACCCTGAGCGCTGAGCACCCAGCACCCTGAGTACTGAGCATCCAGCACCCCGAGTACTGAACACCCAGCACCCTGAGCACTGAGCACTGAGCACCCTGAGCACTGAGTACTGAGCACTGAGCACCCTGAGCACTGAGCACCCAGCACCCCGAGTACTGAGCACCCAGCACCCCCGAGCACAGAGCACCCAGCACCCCGAGCACTGAGCACTGAGCACCCTGAGCACTGAGCACCCAGCACCCCGAGTACTGAGCAGTGAGCACCCTGAGCACTGAGCACCCAGCACCCCGAGTACTGAGCACTGAGCACCCTGAGTACTGAGCACCCAGCACCCTGAGCACGGAGTACCCAGCACACTGAGCACTGAGCACCCAGCACCCTGAGCACTGAGCACCCAGCACCCTGAGCACTGAGCACCCAGCACCCTGAGTACTGAGCACTAAGCACCCAGCACCCCGAGCACTGAGCACACAGCACCCTGAGTTCTGAGCACTGAGCACCCAGCACCCCGAGCACTGAGCACCCAGCACCCTGAGTACTGAGCACCCAGCATCCAAGTACTGAGCAACCAGCCCCCTGAGTACTGAGCACCCAGCTCCCTGAGTACTGAACACCCAGCACCCCGAGTACTGAGCACCCAGCACCCTGAGTACTGAGCACCCAGCACCCCGAGCACTGAGCACCCAGCACCCTGAGTACTGAGCACCCTGAGCACTGAGTACTGAGCACTGAGCACCCTGAGCACTGAGCACCCAGCACCCCGAATACTGAGCACCCAGCACCCCGAGCACTGAGCACCCAGCACCCTGAGTACTGAGCACTGAGCACCCAGCACCCCGAGCACTGAGCACCCTGAGCACTGAGTACTGAGCACTGAGCACCCTGAGCACTGAGCACCCAGCACCCCGAATACTGAGCACCCAGCACCCCGAGCACTGAGCGCCCAGCACCCTGAGTACTGAGCACTGAGCACCCAGCACCCCGAGCACTGAGCACCCAGCACCCTGAGTACTGAGCACCCAGCGCCCCGAGCACTGAGCACCCAGCACCCTGAACACTGAGCACCCAGCACCCTGAGTACTGAGCACCCAGCGCCCCAAGCACTGAGCACCCAGCACCCCGAGCACTGAGCACTGAGCACCCTGAGCACTGAGCACCCAGCACCCCGAGTACTGAGCAGTGAGCACCCTGAGCACTGAGCACCCAGCACCCCATGTACTGAGCACTGAGCACCCTGAGTACTGAGCACCCAGCTCCCTGAGCACTGAGTACCCAGCACCCTGAGCACTGAGCACCCAGCACCCTGAGCACTGAGCACCCAGCACCCTGAGCACTGAGCACCCAGCACCCTGAGTACTGAGCACTGAGCACCCAGCACCCCGAGCACTGAGCACCCAGCACCCTGAGTACTGAGCACCCAGCACCCTGAGAACTGAGCACCCAGCACCCCGAGCACTGAGCACCCAGCACCCTGAGTAGTGAGCACCCAGCACCCTGAGCACTGAGCACCCACCACCCTGAGCACTCAGCACCCAGCACCCTGAGCACTGAGCACCCAGCACCCTGAGATATGAGCACCCAACGTACTGAGCACCGAGCTCCCCGAGCACTGAGCACCCAGCACCCCGAGTACTGAGCACCCAGCACCCTGAGTACTGAGCACCCAGCACCCTGAGCACTGAGTACCGAGCACCCTGAGCACTGAGCACCCAGCACCCTGAGCACTGAGCACACAGCACCCTGAGCACTGAGCACCCAGCACCCTGAGTACTGAGCACTGAGCACCCAGCACCCCGAGCACTGAGCACCCAGCACCCTGAGTACTGAGCACTGAGCACCCAGCACCCCGAGCACTGAGCACCCAGCACCCTGAGCACTGAGCACCCAGCACCCGAGTACTGAGCACCCAGCACCCTGATTACTGAGCACCCAGCACCCTGAGGACTGAGCACCGAGTACCCCGAGCACTGAGCACCCAGCACCGTGAGCACTGAGCACCCAGCACCCCGAGCACTGAGCACCCAGCACCCTGAGTACTGAGCACCCAGCACCCTGAGTACTGAGCACCCAGCACCCTGAGCACTGAGTACCCAGCACCCTGAGCACTGAGCACCCAGCACCCTGAGCACTGAGCACACAGCACCCTGAGCACTGAGCACCCAGCACCCTGAGTACTGAGCACTGAGCACCCAGCACCCCGAGCACTGAGCACCCAGCACCCTGAGTACTGGGCACTGAGCACCAAGCACCCCGAGCATTGAGCACCCAGCACCCTGAGTACTGAGCACCCAGCACCCTGAGTACTGAGCACCCAGCACCCCGAGTACTGAGCACCCAGCACCCTGAGTACTGAGCACCCAGCACCCTGAGCACTGAGCACCCAGCACCCCGAGCACTGAGCACCCAGCACCCTGAGTACTGAGCACCCAGCGCCCCGAGCACTGAGCACCCAGCACCCTGAGCACTGAGCACCCAGCACCCTGAGTACTGAGCATCCAGCACCCCGAGTACTGAACACCCAGCACCCTGAGCACTGAGCACTGAGCACCCTGAGCACTGAGTACTGAGCACTGAGCACCCTGAGCACTGAGCACCCAGCACCCCGAGTACTGAGCACCCAGCACCCCGAGCACTGAGCACCCAGCGCCCCGAGCACTGAGCACCCAGCACCCCGAGCACTGAGCACTGAGCACCCTGAGCACTGAGCACCCAGCACCCCGAGTACTGAGCAGTGAGCACCCTGAGCACTGAGCACCCAGCACCCCGAGTACTGAGCACTAAGCACCCTGAGTACTGAGCACCCAGCACCCTGAGCACTGAGTACCCAGCACCCTGAGCACTGAGCACCCAGCACCCTGAGCACTGAGCACACAGCACCCTGAGCACTGAGCACCCAGCACCCTGAGTACTGAGCACTGAGCACCCAGCACCCCGAGCACTGAGCACCCAGCACCCTGAGTACTGAGCACTGAGCACCCAGCACCCCGAGCACTGAGCACCCAGCACCCTGAGTACTGAGCACCCAGCACCCTGAGTACTGAGCACGGAGCACCCCGAGTACTGAGCACCCAGCACCCTGAGTACTGAGCACCCAGCACCCTGAGAGCTGAGCACCCAGCACCCCGAGCACTGAGCACCCAGCACCCTGAGTAGTGAGCACCCAGCACCCTGAGCACTGAGCACCCAGCACCCTGAGCACTCAGCACCCAGCACCCTGAGCACTGAGCACCCAGCACCCTGAGTAGTTAGCACCCAACGTACTGAGCACCGAGCTCCCCGAGCACTGAGCACCCAGCACCCTGAGTACTGAGCACCCAGCACCCTGAGTACTGAGCACCCAGCACCCTGAGCACTGAGTACCCAGCACACTTAGCACTGAGCACCCAGCACCCTGAGCACTGAGCACACAGCACCCTGAGCACTGAGCACCCAGCACCCTGAGTACTGAGCACTGAGCACCCAGCACCCCGAGCACTGAGCACCCAGCACCCTGAGTACTGAGCACTGAGCAACCAGCACCCCGAGCACTGAGCACCCAGCACCCTGAGCACTGAGCACCCAGCACCCGAGTACTGAGCACCCAGCACCCTGAGTACTGAGCACCCAGCACCCTGAGTACTGAGCACCCAGCACCCCGAGCACTGAGCACCCAGCACCCTGAGTACTGAGCACCCAGCACCCTGAGCACTGAGCACCCAGCACCCCGAGCACTGCGCACCCAGCACCCTGAGTACTGAGCACCCAGCGACCCGAGCACTAAGCACCCAGCACCCTGAGCACTGAGCACCCAGCACCCTGAGTACTGAGCATCCAGCACCCCGAGTACTGAACACCCAGCACCCTGAGCACTGAGCACTGAGCACCCTGAGCACTGAGTACTGAGCACTGAGCACCCTGAGCACTGAGCACCCAGCACCCCGAGTACTGAGCACCCAGCACCCCGAGCACTGAGCACCCAGCGCCCCGAGCACTGAGCACCCAGCACCCCGAGCACTGAGCACTGAGCACCCTGAGCACTGAGCACCCAGCACCCCGAGTACTGAGCAGTGAGCACCCTGAGCACTGACCACCCAGCACCCCGAGTACTGAGCACTGAGCACCCTGAGTACTGAGCACCCAGCACCCTGAGCACTGAGTACCCAGCACACTGAGCACTGAGCACCCAGCACCCTGAGCACTGAGCACCCAGCACCCTGAGTACTGAGCACCCAGCACCCTGAGTACTGAGCACCCAGCACCCCGAGTACTGAGCACCCAGCACCCTGAGTACTGAGCACCCAGCACCCTGAGCACTGAGCACCCAGCACCCCGAGCACTGCGCACCCAGCACCCTGAGTACTGAGCACCCAGCGACCCGAGCACTAAGCACCCAGCACCCTGAGCACTGAGCACCCAGCACCCTGAGTACTGAGCATCCAGCACCCCGAGTACTGAACACCCAGCACCCTGAGCACTGAGCACTGAGCACCCTGAGCACTGAGTACTGAGCACTGAGCACCCTGAGCACTGAGCACCCAGCACCCTGAGCACTGAGTACCCAGCACACTGAGCACTGAGCACCCAGCACCCTGAGCACTGAGCACCCAGCACCCTGAGCACTGAGCACCCAGCACCCTGAGTACTGAGCACTGAGCACCCAGCACCCCGAGCACTGAGCACCCAGCACCCCGAGTACTGAGCAGTGAGCACCCTGAGCACTGACCACCCAGCACCCCGAGTACTGAGCACTGAGCACCCTGAGTACTGAGCACCCAGCACCCTGAGCACTGAGTACCCAGCACACTGAGCACTGAGCACCCAGCACCCTGAGCACTGAGCACCCAGCACCCTGAGCACTGAGCACCCAGCACCCTGAGTACTGAGCACTGAGCACCCAGCACCCCGAGCACTGAGCACCCAGCACCCCGAGTACTGAGCAGTGAGCACCCTGAGCACTGACCACCCAGCACCCCGAGTACTGAGCACTGAGCACCCTCAGTACTGAGCACCCAGCACCCTGAGCACTGAGCACCCAGCACCCTGAGTACTGAGCACCCAGCACCCTGAGCACTGACTACCGAGCACCCTGAGCACTGAGCACCCAGCACCCTGAGTAGTGAGCACCCAGCACCCTGAGCACTGAGCACCCAGCACCCTGAGTACTGAGCACTGAGCACCCAGCACCCCGAGCCCTGAGCACCCAGCACCCTGAGTAGTGAGCACCCAACGTACTGAGCACCGAGCTCCCCGAGCACTGAGCACCCAGCAACCTGAGTACTGAGCACCAAGCACCCTGAGCACTGAGTACCGAGCACCCTGAGCACTGAGCACCCAGCACCCTGAGTAGTGAGCACCCAGCACCCTGAGCACTGAGCACCCAGCACCCTGAGCACTCAGCACCCAGCACCCTGAGCCCTGAGCACCCAGCACCCTGAGTAGTGAACACCCAACGTACTGAGCACCGAGCTCCCCCAGCACTGAGCACCCAGCACCCTGAGTACTGAGCACCCAGCACCATGAGTACTGAGCACCCAGCACCCTGAGCACTGAGTACCCAGCACACTGAGCACTGAGCACCCAGCACCCTGAGCACTGAGCACACAGCACCCTGAGCACTGAGCACCCAGCACCCTGAGTACTGAGCACTGAGCACCCAGCACCCCGAGCACTGAGCACCCAGCACCCTGAGTACTGAGCACTGAGCAACCAGCACCCCGAGCACTGAGGACCCAGCACCCTGAGCACTGAGCACCCAGCACCCGAGTACTGAGCACCCAGCACCCTGAGTACTGAGCACCCAGCACCCTGAGTACTGAGCACCCAGCACCCCGAGTACTGAGCACGGAGCACCCTGAGTATTGAGCACCCAGCACCCTGAGCACTGAGCACCCAGCACCCCGAGCACTGCGCACCCAGCACCCTGAGTACTGAGCACCCAGCGACCCGAGCACTAAGCACCCAGCACCCTGAGCACTGAGCACCCAGCACCCTGAGTACTGAGCATCCAGCACCCCGAGTACTGAACACCCAGCACCCTGAGCACTGAGCACTGAGCACCCTGAGCACTGAGTACTGAGCACTGAGCACCCTGAGCACTGAGCACCCAGCACCCCGAGTACTGAGCACCCAGCACCCCGAGCACTGAGCACCCAGCGCCCCGAGCATTGAGCACCCAGCACCCCGAGCACTGAGCACTGAGCACCCTGAGCACTGAGCACCCAGCACCCCGAGTACTGAGCAGTGAGCACCCTGAGCACTGACCACCCAGCACCCCGAGTACTAAGCACTGAGCACCCTGAGTACTGAGCACCCAGCACCCTGAGCACTGAGTACCCAGCACACTGAGCACTGAGCACCCAGCATCCTGAGCACTGAGCACCCAGCACCCTGAGTTCTGAGCACTGAGCACCCAGCACCCCGAGCACTGAGCACACAGCACCCTGAGTTCTGAGCACTGAGCACCCAGCAACCCGAGCACTGAGCACCCAGCACCCTGAGCACTGAGCACCCAGCATCCGAGTACTGAGCACCCAGCACCCTGAGTACTGAGCACCCAGCACCCTGAGTACTGAGCACCCAGCACCCCGAGTACTGAGCACCCAGCACCCTGAGTACTGAGCACCCAGCACCCTGAGCACTGAGTACCGAGCACCCTGAGCACTGAGCACCCAGCACCCTGAGTAGTGAGCACCCAGCACCCTGAGCACTGAGCACCCAGCAACCTGAGTACTGAGCACTGAGCACCCAGCACCCCGAGCCCTGAGCACCCAGCACCCTGAGTAGTGAGCACCCAACGTACTGAGCACCGAGCTCCCCGAGCACTGAGCACCCAGCAACCTGAGTACTGAGCACCAAGCACCCAGAGCACTGAGCACCCAGCACCCTGAGTACTGAGTTCCGAGCACCCCGAGCACTGAGCACCCAGCGCCCCGAGCACCGAGCACCCTGAGCACTGAGCACCCAGCACCCTGAGTACTGAGCACCCAGCACCCTGAGCAATGAGCACCCTGAGTACTGAGCTCCCAGCACCTTGAGCAATGAGCACCGAGCACCCCGAGCACTGAGCACCCAGCACCCGGAGTACTGAGCACCCAGCACCCTGAGTACTAAGCACCGAGCACCCTGAATACTGAGCACCCAGCACCCTGAGCACTGAACACACAGCACCCTGAGTACTGAGCACCTCGAGCACTGAGCACCCAGCACCCTGAGTACTGAGCACCGAGCACCCCGAGCACTGAGCACCCAGCACCGCGAGCACTGAGCACCCAGCACCCCGAGACTTAGCACCCAGCACCCTGAGTACTGAGCACCCAGCACCCTGAGCACTGAGCACCCAGCACCCTTAGCACTGAGCACCCAGCACCCTGAGCACTGAGCACCCAGCACCCTGAGTAGTGAGCACCCAACGTACTGAGCACCGAGCACCCCGAGCACTGAGCACCCAGCACCCTGAGTACTGAGCACTGAGCACCCGGCACCCCGAGCACTGAGCACCCAGCACCCTGAGCACTGAGCACCCAGCACCCGAGTACTGAGCACCAAGCACCCTGAGTACTGAGCACCCAGCACCCTGAGTACTGAGCACCCAGCACCCTGAGCACTGAGCACCCAGCACCCCGAGCACTGAGCACCCAGCACCCTGAGTACTGAGCACCCAGCACCCTGAGCACTGAGCACTGAGCACCCAGCACCCCGAGCACTGAGCACGCAGCACCCTGAGTACTGAGCACCCAACACCCTGAGCACTGAGCACCCAGCACCATGAGCACTGAGCACCCAGCACCCTGAGCACTGAGCACCCAGCACCCTGAGTACTGAGCTCCGAGCACCCCGAGCACTGAGCACCCAGTGCCCCGAGCACTGAGCACCCAGCACCCTGGGTACTGAGCACCCAGCACCCTGAGCACTGAGCACCCAGCACCCATCGTACTGAGCACCGAGCACCCCGAGCACTGAGCACCCAGCACCCTGAGTACTGAGCTCCGAGCACCCCGAGCACTGAGCACCCAGCGCCCCGAGCACTCAGCACCCAGCACCCTGAGCACTGAGCACCCAGCACCCTGAGTAGTGAGCACCCAACGTACTGAGCACCGAGCTCCCTGAGCACTGAGTACCCAGCACACTGAGCACTGAGCACCCAGCACCCTGAGCACTGAGCACACAGCACCCTGAGCACTGAGCACCCAGCACCCTGAGTACTGAGCACTGAGCACCCAGCACCCCGAGCACTGAGCACCCAGCACCCTGAGTACTGAGCACTGAGCAACCAGCACCCCGAGCACTGAGCACCCAGCACCCTGAGCACTGAGCACCCAGCACCCGAGTACTGAGCACCCAGCACCCTGAGTACTGAGCACCCAGCACCCTGAGTACTGAGCACCCAGCACCCCGAGTACTGAGCACCCAGCACCCTGAGTACTGAGCACCCAGCACCCTGAGTACTGAGCACCCAGCGACCCGAGCACTAAGCACCCAGCACCCTGAGCACTGAGCACCCAGCACCCTGAGTACTGAGCATCCAGCACCCCGAGTACTGAACACCCAGCACCCTGAGCACTGAGCACTGAGCACCCTGAGCACTGAGTACTGAGCACTGAGCACCCTGAGCACTGAGCACCCAGCACCCCGAGTACTGAGCACCCAGCACCCCGAGCACTGAGCACCCAGCGCCCCGAGCACTGAGCACCCAGCACCCCGAGCACTGAGCACTGAGCACCCTGAGCACTGAGCACCCAGCACCCCGAGTACTGAGCAGTGAGCACCCTGAGCACTGACCACCCAGCACCCCGAGTACTGAGCACTGAGCACCCTGAGTACTGAGCACCCAGCACCCTGAGCACTGAGTACCCAGCACACTGAGCACTGAGCACCCAGCACCCTGAGCACTGAGCACCCAGCACCCTGAGCACTGAGCACCCAGCACCCTGAGTACTGAGCACTGAGCACCCAGCACCCCGAGCACTGAGCACACAGCACCCTGAGTTCTGAGCACTGAGCACCCAGCACCCCGAGCACTGAGCACCCAGCACCCTGAGCACTGAGCACCCAGCATCCGAGTACTGAGCACCCAGCACCCTGAGTACTGAGCACCCAGCACCCTGAGTACTGAGCACCCAGCACCCCGAGTACTGAGCACCCAGCACCCTGAGTACTGAGCACCCAGCACCCTGAGCACTGAGTACCGAGCACCCTGAGCACTGAGCACCCAGCACCCTGAGTAGTGAGCACCCAGCACCCTGAGCACTGAGCACCCAGCACCCTGAGTACTGAGCACTGAGCACCCAGCACCCCGAGTACTGAGCACCCAGCACCCTGAGTACTGAGCACCCAGCACCCTGAGCACTGAGTACCGAGCACCCTGAGCACTGAGCACCCAGCACCCTGAGTAGTGAGCACCCAACGTACTGAGCACCGAGCTCCCCGAGCACTGAGCACCCAGCAACCTGAGTACTGAGCACCAAGCACCCAGAGCACTGAGCACCCAGCACCCTGAGTACTGAGTTCCGAGCACCCCGAGCACTGAGCACCCAGCGCCCCGAGCACCGAGCACCCTGAGCACTGAGCACCCAGCACCCTGAGTACTTAGCACCCAGCACCCTGAGCAATGAGCACCCTGAGTACTGAGCTCCCAGCACCTTGAGCAATGAGCACCGAGCACCCCGAGCACTGAGCACCCAGCACCCGGAGTACTGAGCACCCAGCACCCTGAGTACTAAGCACCGAGCACCCTGAGTACTGAGCAATCAGCACCCTGAGCAATGAACACACAGCACCCTGAGTACTGAGCACCTCGAGCACTGAGCACCCAGCACCCTGAGTACTGAGCACCGAGCACCCCGAGCACTGAGCACCCAGCACCGCGAGCACTGAGCACCCAGCACCCCGAGACTTAGCACCCAGCACCCTGAGCACTGAGCACCCAGCACCCTGAGCACTGAGCACCCAGCACCCTGAGCACTGAGCACCCAGCACCCTGAGTAGTGAGCACCCAACGTACTGAGCACCGAGCACCCCGAGCACTGAGCACCCAGCACCCTGAGTACTGAGCACTGAGCACCCGGCACCCCGAGCACTGAGCACCCAGCACCCTGAGCACTGAGCACCCAGCACCCGAGTACTGAGCACCCAGCACCCTGAGTACTGAGCACCCAGCACCCTGAGTACTGAGCACCCAGCACCCTGAGCACTGAGCACCCAGCACCCCGAGCACTGAGCACCCAGCACCCTGAGTACTGAGCACCCAGCACCCTGAGCACTGAGCACTGAGCACCCAGCACCCCGAGCACTGAGCACGCAGCACCCTGAGTACTGAGCACCCAACACCCTGAGCACTGAGCACCCAGCACCATGAGCACTGAGCACCCAGCACCGCGAGACTTAGCACCCAGCACCCTGAGTACTGAGCACCCAGCACCCTGAGCACTGAGCACCCAGCACCCTGAGCACTGAGCACCCAGCACCCTGAGCACTGAGCACCCAGCACCCTGAGTAGTGAGCACCCAACGTACTGAGCACCGAGCACCCCGAGCACTGAGCACCCAGCACCCTGAGTACTGAGCACTGAGCACCCGGCACCCCGAGCACTGAGCACCCAGCACCCTGAGCACTGAGCACCCAGCACCCGAGTACTGAGCACCCAGCACCCTGAGTACTGAGCACCCAGCACCCTGAGCACTGAGCACCCAGCACCCCG
This sequence comes from Microtus oregoni, assembly GCF_018167655.1. NCBI lineage: Eukaryota > Metazoa > Chordata > Mammalia > Rodentia > Cricetidae > Microtus > Microtus oregoni. Next base: position 18,717 of record NW_024543191.1, read on the forward strand.
AGCACTGAGCACCCAGCACCCTGAGTACTGAGCACCCAGCACCCTGAGCACTGAGCACTGAGCACCCAGCACCCCGAGCACTGAGCACGCAGCACCCTGAGTACTGAGCACCCAACACCCTGAGCACTGAGCACCCAGCACCATGAGCACTGATCACCCAGCACCCTGAGCACTGAGCACCCAGCACCCTGAGTACTGAGCTCCGAGCACCCCGAGCACTGAGCACCCAGTGCCCCAAGCACTGAGCACCCAGCACCCTGAGTACTGAGCACCCAGCACCCTGAGCACTGAGCACCCAGCACCCATCGTACTGAGCACCGAGCACCCCGAGCACTGAGCACCCAGCACCCTGAGTACTGAGCTCCGAGCACCCCGAGCACTGAGCACCCAGCGCCCCGAGCACTGAGCACCCAGCGCCCCGAGCACTGAGCACAAAGCACCCCGAGCAATGAGCACCCAGCACCCCGAGCACTGAGCACCCAGCACCCCAAGCAATGAGCACCCAGCACCCTGAGTACTGAGCACCCAGCACCCCGAATACTGAGGACCCAGCAACCTGAGCACCGAGCACCCAGCACCCTGAGTACTGAGCACCCAGCACCCTGAGTACTGAGCACCCAGCACCCCGAGTACTGAGCTCCCAGCACCCTGAGCACTGAGCACCCAGCACCCCGAGCACTGAGCACCCAGCACCCTGAGTACTGAGCACCCAGCGCCCCGAGCACTGAGCACCCAGCACCCTGAGCGCTGAGCACCCAGCACCCTGAGTACTGAGCATCCAGCACCCCGAGTACTGAACACCCAGCACCCTGAGCACTGAGCACTGAGCACCCTGAGCACTGAGTACTGAGCACTGAGCACCCTGAGCACTGAGCACCCAGCACCCCGAGTACTGAGCACCCAGCACCCCGAGCACTGAGCACCCAGCGCCCCGAGCACAGAGCACCCAGCACCCCGAGCACTGAGCACTGAGCACCCTGAGCACTGAGCACCCAGCACCCCGAGTACTGAGCAGTGAGCACCCTGAGCACTGAGCACCCAGCACCCCAAGTACTGAGCACTGAGCACCCTGAGTACTGAGCACCCAGCACCCTGAGCACGGAGTACCCAGCACACTGAGCACTGAGCACCCAGCACCCTGAGCACTGAGCACCCAGCACCCTGAGCACTGAGCACCCAGCAGCCTGAGTACTGAGCACTGAGCACCCAGCACCCCGAGCACTGAGCACACAGCACCCTGAGTTCTGAGCACTGAGCACCCAGCACCCCGAGCACTGAGCACCCAGCACCCTGAGCACTGAGCACCCAGCATCCGAGTACTGAGCAACCAGCACCCTGAGTACTGAGCACCCAGCACCCTGAGTACTGAGCACCCAGCACCCCGAGTACTGAGCACCCAGCACCCTGAGTACTGAGCACCCAGCACCCTGAGAACTGAACACCCAGCACCCCGATCACTGAGCACCCAGCACCCTGAGTAGTGAGCACCCAGCACCCTGAGCACTGAGCACCCAGCACCCTGAGCACTCAGCACCCAGCACCCTGAGCACTGAGCACCCAGCACCCTGAGCACTGAGCACCCAGCACCCTGAGCAATGAGCACCCAGCACCCTGAGTACTGAGCTCTGAGCACCCCGAGCACTGAGCACCCAGTGCCCGGAGCACTGAGCACCCAGCACCCTGAGTACTGAGCACCCAGCACCCTGAGCACTGAGCACCCAGCACCCATCGTACTGAGCACCGAGCACCCCGAGCACTGAGCACCCAGCACCCTGAGTACTGAGCTCCGAGCACCCCGAGCACTGAGCACCCAGCGCCCCGAGCACTGAGCACCCAGGGCCCCGAGCACTGAGCACAAAGCACCCCGAGCAATGAGCACCCAGCACCCCGAGCACTGAGCACCCAGCACCCCAAGCAATGAGCACCCAGCACCCTGAGTACTGAGCACCCAGCACCCCGAATACTGAGGACCCAGCAACCTGAGCACCAAGCACCCAGCACCCTGAGTACTGAGCACCCAGCACCCTGAGTACTGAGCACCCAGCACCCCGAGTACTGAGCACCCAGCACCCTGAGTACTGAGCACCCAGCACCCTGAGCACTGAGCACCCAGCACCCTGAGTACTGAGCACTGAGCACCCAGCACCCCGAGCACTGAGCACCCAGCACCCTGAGTACTGAGCACTGAGCACCCAGCACCCCGAGCACTGAGCACCCAGCACCCTGAGCACTAAGCACCCAGCACCCGAGTACTGAGCACCCAGCACCCTGAGTACTGAGCACCCAGCACCCTGAGTACTGAGCACCCAGCACCCAGAGTACTGAGCACCCAGCACCCTGAGTACTGAGCACCCAGCACCCTGAGCACTGAGCACCCAGCACCCCGAGCACTGAGCACCCAGCACCCTGAGTACTGAGCACCCAGCGCCCCGAGCACTGAGCACCCAGCACCCTAACCACTGAGCACCCAGCACCCTGAGTACTGAGCATCCAGCATCCCGAGTACTGAACACCCAGCACCCTGAGCACTGAGTACCCAGCACCCTGAGCACTGAGCACCCAGCACCCTGAGCATTGAGCACCCAGCACCCTGAGCACTGAGCACCCAGCACCCTGAGTACTGAGCACTGAGCACGCAGCACCCCGAGCACTGAGCACCCAGCACCCTGAGTACTGAGCACTGAGCACCCAGCACCCCGAGCACTGAGCACCCAGCACCCTGAGCACTGAGCACCCAGCATCCGAGCACTGAGCACCCAGCACCCTGAGCATTGAGCACCCAGCACCCTGAGCACTGAGCACCCAGCACCCTGAGTACTGAGCACTGAGCACCCAGCACCCCGAGCACTGAGCACCCAGCACCCTGAGTACTGAGCACTGAGCACCCACCACCCCGAGCACTGAGCACCCAGCACCCTGAGCACTGAGCACCCAGCATCCGAGTACTGAGCACCCAGCACCCTGAGTACTGAGCACCCAGCACCCTGAGTACTGAGCACCCAGCACCCCGAGTACTGAGCACCCAGCACCCTGAGTACTGAGCACCCAGCACCCTGAGAACTGAACACCCAGCACCCCGATCACTGAGCACCCAGCACCCTGAGTAGTGAGCACCCAGCACCCTGAACACTGAGCACCCAGCACCCTGAGCACTCAGCACCCAGCACCCTGAGCACTGAGCACCCAGCACCCTGAGTAGTGAGCACCCAACGTACTGAGCACCGAGCTCCCCGAGCACTGAGCACCCAGCACCCTGAGTACTGAGCACCAAGCACCCAGAGCACTGAGCACCCAGCACCCTGAGTACTGAGTTCCGAGCACGCCGAGCACTGAGCACCCAGCGCCCCGAGCACCGAGCACCCTGAGCACTGAGCACCCAGCACCCTGAGTACTGAGCACCCAGCACCCTGAGCAATGAGCACCCTGAGTACTGAGCACCCAGCACCTTGAGCAATGAGCACCGAGCACCCCGAGCACTGAGCACCCAGCACCCGGAGTACTGAGCACCCAGCACCCTGAGTACTAAGCACTGAGCACCCTGAATACTGAGCACCCAGCACCCTGAGCACTGAACACACAGCACCCTGAGTACTGAGCACCTCGTGCACTGAGCACCCAGCACCCTGAGTACTGAGCATCGAGCACCCCGAGCACTGAGCACCCAGCACCGCGAGCACTGAGCACCCAGCACCCCGAGACTGAGCACCCAGCACCCTGAGTACTGAGCACCCAGCAACCTGAGCACTGAGCACCCAGCACCCTGAGCACTGAGCACCCAGCACCCTGAGCACTGAGCACCCAGCACCCTGAGTAGTGAGCACCCAACGTACTGAGCACCGAGCACCTCGAGCACTGAGCACCCCGCACCCTGAGTACTGAGCACTGAGCACCCGGCACCCCGAGCACTGAGCACCCAGCACCCTGAGCACTGAGCACCCAGCACCCGAGTACTGAGCACCCAGCACCCTGAGTACTGAGCACCCAGCACCCTGAGTACTGAGCACCCAGCACCCTGAGCACTGAGCACCCAGCACCCCGAGCACTGAGCACCCAGCACCCTGAGTACTGAGCACCCAGCACCCTGAGCACTGAGCACTGAGCACCCAGCACCCCGAGCACTGAGCACGCAGCACCCTGAGTACTGAGCACCCAACACCCTGAGCACTGAGCACCCAGCACCCTGAGCACTGAGCACCCAGCACACTGAGCACTGAGCACCCAGCACCCTGAGTACTGAGCTCCGAGCACCCCGAGCATTGAGCACCCAGCACCCTAAGTACTGAGCTCCGAGCACCCCGAGCACTGAACACCCAGCGCCCCGAGCACTGAGCACCCAGCGCCCCGAGCACTGAGCAAAAAGCACCCCGAGCAATGAGCACCCAGCACCCCGAGCACTGAGCACCCAGCACCCCAAGCAATGAGCACCCAGCACCCTGAGTACTGAGCACCCAGCACCCCGAATACTGAGCACCCAGCAACCTGAGCACCGAGCAGCCAGCACCCTGAGCACTGAGCACCCAGCACCCTGAGCACTGAGCACCAAGCACCCTGAGTACTGAGCACTGAGCACCACGAGTACTGAGCACCCAGCACCCTGATCACTGAGCACCCTACACCCTGAGTACTGAGCACCCAACACCCCAAGCACTGAGCACCCTAAGTACTGAGCACCCAGCACCCCAAGCACTGAGTACCCTGAGTATTGAGCACCCAGCAACCTGAGTACTGAGCAGCCAGCACCCTGAGTACTGAGCACCGAGCACCCTGAGTACTGAGCACCCAGCACCCCGAGCACTGAGCACCCAGCACCCTGAGTACTGAGCACCCAGCACCCTGAGCACTGAGCACCGAGCACCCTGAGCACTGACCACCCAGCACCCTGAGGACTGAGCACCCAGCACCCGGAGCACTGAGCACTCTGAGTACTGAGCACTGAGCACCCTGAGTACTGAGCACTGAGCACCCTGAGTACTGAGCAACCAGCACCCTGAGTACTGAGCACCCAGCACCCTGAGCACTGAGCACCGAGCACCCTGAGCACTGAGCACCCAGCACCCTGAGCACTGAGCACCCAGCACCCTGAGTAGTGAGCACCCAACGTACTGAGCACCGAGCACCCCGATCACTGAGCACCCAGCTCCCTGAGTACTGAGCACCCAGCACCCCGAGCACTGAGCACCCAGCACCCTGAGCACTGAGCACCCAGCACCCTGAGCACTGATCACCATGCACCCTGAGCACTGAGCACCCAGCACCCTGAGTACTGAGCACCCAGCACCCTGAGTACTGAGCACTCAGCACCCTGAGTACAGAGCACCGAGCAGCCCGAGCACTGAGCACCCAACACCCTGAGGACTGAGCACCCTGAGGACTGAGCACCCAGCACCCTGAGCACTGAGCACCCAGCACCCTGAGAACTGAGCACCGATCACCCTGAGCACTGAGCACCCAGCACCCGGAGTACTGAGCACCCAGCGCCCTGAGTACTAAGCACCGAGCACCCTGAAAACTGAGTACCCAGCACCCTGAGCACTGAGCACCCAGCACCCTGAGCACTGAGCACCCAGCACCCTGAGTAGTGAGCACCCAACGTACTGAGCACCGAGCACCCCGAGCACTGAGCACCCAGCACCCTGAGTACTGAGCACTGAGCACCCGGCACCCCGAGCACTGAGCACCCAGCACCATGAGCACTGAGCACCCAGCACCCGAGTACTGAGCACCCAGCACCCTGAGTACTGAGCACCCAGCACCCTGAGTACTGAGCACCCAGCACCCTGAGCACTGAGCACCCAGCACCCCGAGCACTGAGCACCCAGCACCCTGAGTACTGAGCACCCAGCACCCTGAGCACTGAGCACTGAGCACCCAGCACCCCGAGCACTGAGCACGCAGCACCCTGAGTACTGAGCACCCAACACCCTGTGCACTGAGCACCCAGCATCCTGAGCACTGAGCACCCAGCACCCTGAGCACTGAGCACCCAGCACCCTGAGTACTGAGCTCCGAGCACCCCGAGCATTGAGCACCCAGCGCCCCGAGCACTGAGCACCCAGCACCCTGAGTAATGAGCACCCAGCACCCTGAGCACTGAGCACCCAGCACCCAACGTACTGAGCACCGAGCACCCCGAGCACTGAGCACCCAGCACCCTGAGTACTGAGCTCCGAGCACCCCGAGCACTGAACACCCAGCGCCCCGAGCACTGAGCACCCAGCGCCCTGAGCACTGAGCACAAAGCACCCTGAGCAATGAGCACCCAGCACCCCGAGCACTGAGCACCCAGCACCCCAAGCAATGAGCACCCAGCACCCTGAGTACTGAGCACCCAGCACCCCGAATACTGAGCACCCAGCAACCTGAGCACCGAGCAGCCAGCACCCTGAGCACTGAGCACCCAGCACCCTGAGCAATGAGCACCAAGCACCCTGAGTACTGAGCACTGAGCACCACGAGTACTGAGCACCCAGCACCCTGATCACTGAGCACCCTACACCCTGAGTACTGAGCACCCAACACCCCAAGCACTGAGCACCCTAAGTACTGAGCACGAGGAACCCCAAGCACTGAGTACCCTGAGTATTGAGCACCCAGCAACCTGAGTACTGAGCAGCCAGCACCCTGAGTACTGAGCACCGAGCACCCTGAGTACTGAGCACCCAGCAAACCGAGCACTGAGCACCCAGCACCCTGAGTACTGAGCACCCAGCACCCTGAGCACTGAGCACCGAGCACCCTGAGCACTGACCACCCAGCACCCTGAGGACTGAGCACCCAGCACCCGGAGCACTGAGCACCCTGAGTACTGAGCACTGAGCACACTGAGTACTGAGCACTGAGCACCCTGAGTACTGAGCAACCAGCACCCTGAGTACTGAGCACCCAGCACCCTGAGCACTGAGCACCGAGCACCCTGAGAACTGAGCACCCAGCACCCTGAGCACTGAGCACCCAGCACCCTGAGTAGTGAGCACCCAACGTACTGAGCACCGAGCACCCCGATCACTGAGCACCCAGCTCCCTGAGTACTGAGCACCCAGCACCCCGAGCACTGAGCACCCAGCACCCTGAGCACTGAGCACCCAGCACCCTGAGCACTGATCACCAAGCACCCTGAGCACTGAGCACCCAGCACCCTGAGTACTGAGCACCCAGCACCCTGAGTACTGAGCACTCAGCACCCTGAGAACAGAGCACCGAGCACCCCGAGCACTGAGCACCCAACACCCTGAGGACTGAGCACCCTGAGGACTGAGCACCCAGCACCCTGAGCACTGAGCACCCAGCACCCTGAGTACTGAGCACCAATCACCCTGAGCACTGAGCACCCAGCACCCCGAGCCTTGAGCACCCAGCACCCTGAGTACTGAGCAACCTAAGTACTGAGCACCCAGCACCCTGAGCACTGAGCACCCAGCACCCTGAGTACTGAGCACCCAGCACCCTGAGTACTGAGCACCCAGCACCCCGAGCACTGAGCACCCAGCACCCCGAGAATGAGCACCCAGCACCCCGAGTACTGAGCACCGAGCACCCTGAGCACTGAGTACCCAGCACCCTGAGTACTGAGCACCCAGGACCCTGAGCACTGAGCACCGAGCAACCCAAGTACTGAGCACAAAGCACCCTGAGCACTGAGCACCCAGCACCCTGAGTACTGAGCACCCAGCACCCTGAGTACTGAACACGCAGCACCCTGAGCACTGAGCACTGAGCAATATGATCACTGAGAACTGAGCACCGAGCACCCCGAGAACTGAGCACCCAGCACCCGGAGAACTGAGCACCCAGCACCCTGAGTACTGAGCACCCAGCACCCTGAGCACTGATCACCCAGCACCCTGAGCACTGAGCACCCAGCACCCTGAGTACTGAGCACCCAGCACCCTGAGTACTGAGCAACCTGCACCCTGAGTACTGAGCTCCGAGCACCCCGAGCACTGAGCACCCAGCGCCCCGAGCACCGAGCACCCTGAGCACTGAGCACCCAGCACCCTGAGTACTGAGCACCCAGCACCCTGAGCAATGAGCAACTTGAGTACTGAGCACCCAGCACCTTGAGCACTGAGCACCCAGCACCCGGAGTACTGAGCACCCAGCGCCCTGAGTACTAAGCACCGAGCACCCTGAAAACTGAGTACCCAGCACCCTGAGCACTGAACACACAGCACCCTGAGTACTGAGCACCGAGCACCCTGAGTACTGAGCACCCAGCACCCCGAGCACTGAGCACCCAGCACCCTGAGTACTGAGCACCCAGCACCCTGAGCACTGAGCACCGAGCACCCTGAGCACTGACCACCCAGCACCCTGAGGACTGAGCACCCAGCACCCGGAGCACTGAGCACCCTGAGTACTGAGCACTGAGCACCCTGAGTACTGAGCACTGAGCACCCTGAGTACTGAGCAACCAGCACCCTGAGTACTGAGCACCCAGCACCCTGAGCACTGAGCACCGAGCACCCTGAACACTGAGCACCCAGCACCCTGAGCACTGAGCACCCAGCACCCTGAGTAGTGAGCACCCAACGTACTGAGCACCGAGCACCCCGATCACTCAGCACCCAGCTCCCTGAGTACTGAGCACCCAGCACCCCGAGAACTGAGCACCCAGCACCCTGAGCACTGAGCACCCAGCACCCTGAGCACTGATCACCAAGCACCCTGAGCACTGAGCACCCAGCACCCTGAGTACTGAGCACCCAGCACCCTGAGTACTGAGCACCCACCACCCTGAGCACTGAGTACCCAGCACCCTGAGCACTGAGCACCCAGCACCCTGAGCACTGAGCACACAGCACCCTGAGCACTGAGCACCCAGCACCCTGAGTACTGAGCACTGAGCACCCAGCACCCCGAGCACTGAGCACCCAGCACCCTGAGTACTGAGCACTGAGCACCCAGCACCCCGAGCACTGAGCACCCAGCACCCTGAGCACTGAGAACCCAGAACCCGAGTATTGAGCACCCAGCACCCTGAGTACTGAGCACCCAGCACCCTGAGTACTGAGCACCCAGCACCCCGAGTACTGAGCACCCAGCACCCTGAGTACTGAGCACCCAGCACCCTGAGCACTGAGCACCCAGCACCCCGAGCACTGAGCACCCAGCACCCTGAGTACTGAGCACCCAGCGCCCCGAGCACTGAGCACCCAGCACCCTAAGCACTGAGCACCCAGCACCCTGAGTACTGAGCACCCAGCACCCCGAGTACTGAGCACCCAGCACCCTGAGTACTGAGCACCCAGCACCCTGAGCACTGAGCACCCAGCACCCCGAGCACTGAGCACCCAGCACCCTGAGTACTGAGCACCCAGCATCCCGAGTACTGAACACCCAGCACCCTGAGCACTGAGCACTGAGCACCCTGAGCATTGAGTACTGAGCACTGAGCACCCTGAGCACTGAGCACCCAGCACCCCGAGTACTGAGCACCCAGCACCCCGAGAACTGAGCACCCAGCGCCCCGAGCACTGAGCACCCAGCACCCGAGCACTGAGCACTGAGCACCCTGAGCACTGAGCACCCAGCACCCCGAGTACTGAGCAGTGAGCACCCTGAGTACTGAGCACCCAGCACCCCGAGTACTGAGCACTGAGCACCCTGAGTACTGAGCACCCATCACCCTGAGCACTGAGTACCCAGCACCCTGAGCACTGAGCACCCAGCACCCTGAGCACTGAGCACCCAGCACCCTGAGCACTGAGCACCCAGCACCCTGAGTACTGAGCACTGAGCACCCAGCACCCAGAGCACTGAGCACCCAGCAACCTGAGTACTGAGCACTGAGCACACAGCACCACGAGCACTGAGCACCCAGCACCCTGAGCACTGAGCACCCAGCATCCGAGTACTGAGCACCCAGCACCCTGAGTACTGAGCACCCAGCACCCTGAGTACTGAGCACCCAGCACCCCGAGTACTGAGCACCCAGCACCGTGAGTACTGAGCACCCAGCACCCTGAGAACTGAACACCCAGCACCCCGATCACTGAGCACCCAGCACCCTGAGTAGTGAGCACCCAGCACCCTGAGCACTGAGCACCCAGCACCCTGAGCACTCAGCACCCAGCACCCTGAGCACTGAGCACCCAGCACCCTGAGTAGTGAGCACCCAACGTACTGAGCACCGAGCTCCCCGAGCACTGAGCACCCAGCACCCTGAGTACTGAGCACCAAGCACCCAGAGCACTGAGCACCCAGCACCCTGAGTACTGAGTTCCGAGCACGCCGAGCACTGAGCACCCAGCGCCCCTAGCACCGAGCACCCTGAGCACTGAGCACCCAGCACCCTGAGTACTGAGCACCCAGCACCCTGAGCAATGAGCACCCTGAGTACTGAGCACCCAGCACCTTGAGCAATGAGCACCGAGCACCCCGAGCACTGAGCACCCAGCACCCGGAGTACTGAGCACCCAGCACCCTGAGTACTAAGCACTGAGCACCCTGAATACTGAGCACCCAGCACCCTGAGCACTGAACACACAGCACCCTGAGTACTGAGCACCTCGTGCACTGAGCACCCAGCACCCTGTGTACTGAGCACCGAGCACCCCGAGCACTGAGCACCCAGCACCGCGAGCACTGAGCACCCAGCACCCCGAGACTGAGCACCCAGCACCCTGAGTACTGATCACCCAGCACCCTGAGCACTGAGCACCCAGCACCCTGAGCACTGAGCACCCAGCACCCTGAGCACTGAGAACCCAGCACCCTGAGTAGTGAGCACCCAACGTACTGAGCACCGAACACCCCGAGCACTGAGCACCCAGCACCCTGAGTACTGAGCACTGATCACCCGGCACCCCGAGCACTGAGCACCCAGCACCCTGAGCACTGAGCACCCAGCACCCGAGTACTGAGCACCCAGCACCCTGAGTACTGAGCACCCAGCACCCTGAGTACTGAGCACCCAGCACCCTGAGTAGTGAGCACCAACGTACTGAGCACCGAGCACCCCGATCACTGAGCACCCAGCTCCCTGAGTACTGAGCACCCAGCACCCCGAGCACTGAGCACCCAGCACCCTGAGCACTGAGCACCCAGCACCCTGAGCACTGATCACCAAGCACCCTGAGCACTGAGCACCCAGCACCCTGAGTACTGAGCACCCAGCACCCTGAGTACTGAGCACCCACCACCCTGAGCACTGAGTACCCAGCACCCTGAGCACTGAGCACCCAGCACCCTGAGCACTGAGCACACAGCACCCTGAGCACTGAGCACCCAGCACCCTGAGTACTGAGCACTGAGCACCCAGCAACCCGAGCACTGAGCACCCAGCACCCTGAGAACTGAGCACTGAGCACCCAGCACCCCGAGCACTGAGCACCCAGCACCCTGAGCACTGAGAACCCAGCACCCGAGTATTGAGCACCCAGCACCCTGAGTACTGAGCACCCAGCGCCCCGAGCACTGAGCACCCAGCACCCTAAGCACTGAGCACCCAGCACCCTGAGTACTGAGCATCCAGCATAGCGAGTACTGAACACCCAGCACCCTGAGCACTGAGCACTGAGCACCCTGAGCACTGAGTACTGAGCACTGAGCACCCTGAGCACTGAGCACCCAGCACCCCGAGTACTGAACACCCAGCACCCCGAGAACTGAGCACCCAGCGCCCCGAGCACTGAGCACCCAGCACCCCGAGCACTGAGCACTGAGCACCCTGAGCACTGAGCACCCAGCACCCCGAGTACTGAGCAGTGAGCACCCTGAGTACTGAGCACCCAGCACCCCGAGTACTGAGCACTGAGCACCCTGAGTACTGAGCACCCATCACCCTGAGCACTGAGTACCCAGCACCCTGAGCACTGAGCACCCAGCACCCTGAGCACTGAGCACCCAGCACCCTGAGCACTGAGCACCCAGCACCCTGAGTACTGAGCACTGAGCACCCAGCACCCAGAGCACTGAGCACCCAGCAACCTGAGTACTGAGCACTGAGCACCCAGCACCCCGAGCACTGAGCACCCAGCACCCTGAGTACTGAGCACCCAGCACCCTGAGTACTGAGCACCCAGCACGCCGAGTACTGAGCACCCAGCACCCTGAGTACTGAGCACCCAGCACCCTGAGAACTGAACACCCAGCACCCCGATCACTGAGCACCCATCACCCTGAGTAGTGAACACCCAGCACCCTGAGCACTGAGCACCCAGCACCCTGAGCACTCAGCACCCAGCACCCTGAGCACTGAGCACCCAGCACCCTGAGTAGTGAGCACCCAACGTACTGAGCACCGAGCTCCCCGATCACTGAGCACCCAGCACCCTGAGTACTGAGCACCAAGCACCCAGAGCACTGAGCACCCAGCACCCTGAGTACTGAGTTCCGAGCACGCCGAGCACTGAGCACCCAGCGCCCCGAGCACCGAGCACCCTGAGCACTGAGCACCCAGCACCCTGAGTACTGAGCACCCAGCACCCTGAGCAATGAGCACCCTGAGTACTGAGCACCCAGCACCTTGAGGAATGAGCACCGAGCACCCCGAGAACTGAGCACCCAGCACCCGGAGTACTGAGCACCCAGCACCCTGAGTACTAAGCACTGAGCACCCTGAATACTGAGCACCCAGCACCCTGAGCACTGAACACACAGCACCCTGAGTACTGAGCACCTCGTGCACTGAGCACCCAGCACCCTGAGTACTGAGCACCGAGCACCCCGAGCACTAAGCACCCAGCACCGCGAGCACTGAGCACCCAGCACCCCGAGACTGAGCACCCAGCACCCTGAGTACTGATCACCCAGCACCCTGAGCACTGAGCACCCAGCACCCTGAGCACTGAGCACCCAGCACCCTGAGCACTGAGCACCCAGCACCCTGAGTAGTGAGCACCCAACGTACTGAGCACCGAGCACCCCGAGCACTGAGCACCCAGCACCCTGAGTACTGAGCACTGAGCACCCGGCACCCCGAGCACTGAGCACCCAGCACCCTGAGCACTGAGCACCCAGCACCCGAGTACTGAGCACCCAGCACCCTGAGTACTGAGCACCCAGCACCCTGTGTACTGAGCACCCAGCACCCTGAGCACTGAGCACCCAGCACCCCGAGCACTGAGCACCAAGCACCCTGAGTACTGAGCACTGAGCACCACGAGTACTGAGCACCCAGCACCCTGATCACTGAGCACCCTACACCCTGAGTACTGAGCACCCAACACCCCAAGCACTGAGCACCCTAAGTACTGAGCACCCAGCACCCCAAGCACTGAGTACCCTGAGTATTGAGCACCCAGCAACCTGAGTACTGAGCAGCCAGCACCCTGAGTACTGAGCACCGAGCACCCTGAGTACTGAGCACCCAGCACGCCGAGCACTGAGCACCCAGCACCCTGAGTACTGAGCACCCAGCACCCTGAGCACTGAGCACCGAGCACCCTGAGCACTGACCACCCAGCACCCTGAGGACCTGAGCACCCAGCACCCGGAGCACTGAGCACCCTGAGTACTGAGCACTGAGCACCCTGTGTACTGAGCACTGAGCACCCTGAGTACTGAGCAACCAGCACCCTGAGTACTGAGCACCCAGCACCCTGAGCACTGAGCACCGAGCACCCCTGAGCACTGAGCACCCAGCACCCTGAGCACTGAGCACCCAGCACCCTGAGTAGTGAGCACCCAACGTACTGAGCACCGAGCACCCCGATCACTGAGCACCCAGCTCCCTGAGTACTGAGCACCCAGCACCCCGAGCACTGAGCACCCAGCACCCTGAGCACTGAGCACCCAGCACCCTGAGCACTGATCACCAAGCACCCTGAGCACTGAGCACCCAGCACCCTGAGTACTGAGCACGCAGCACCCTGAGTACTGAGCACTCAGCACCCTGAGTACAGAGCACCGAGCACCCCGAGCACTGAGCACCCAACACCCTGAGGACTGAGCACCCTGAGCACTGAGCACCCAGCACCCTGAGCACTGAGCACCCAGCACCCTGAGTACTGAGCACCGATCACCCTGAGCACTGAGCACCCAGCACCCCGAGCCTTGAGCACCCAGCAACCTGAGTACTGAGCAACCTAAGTACTGAGCACCCAGCACCCTGAGTACTGAGCACCCAGGACCCTGAGCACTGAGCACCGAGCAACCCAAGTACTGAGCACAAAGCA
>NW_024543192.1:0-31965 GCF_018167655.1 Microtus oregoni
GCTCAGTACTCAGGGTGCTGGGTGCTCAGTGCTCAGGGTGCTGGGTGCTCAGTGCTCAGGGTGCTCGGTTCTTAGTACTCATGGTGCTCGGTGCTCGGGGTGCTGGGTGCTCAGTGCTCGGTGTGCTGGGTGCTCAGTGCTCGGGGGTGCTGGGTGCTGAGTGCTCGGTGTGCTGGGTACTCAGTGCTCGGGGTGCTGGGTGCTCAGTGCTCGGGGTGCTGGGTGCTCAGTACTCAGGGTGCTCGGTGCTCAGTACTCAGGGTGCTGGGTGCTCAGTGCTCAGGGTGCTGGGTGCTCAGTACTCAGGGTGCTGGGTGCTCAGTGCTCAGGGTGCTCGGTGCTCAGTGCTCAGGTTGCTGGGTGCTCAATACTCAGGGTGCTGGGAGCTCAGTACTCAGGGTGCTCAGTGCTCAGTACTCAGGGTGCTCAGTGCTCAGGGTGCTGGGTGCTCAGTGCTCAGGGTGCTCGGTGCTCAGTGCTCAGGGTGCTGGGTGCTCAGTACTCAGGGTGCTGGGTGCTCAGTGCTCGGGGTGCTGGGGGCTCAGTACTCAGGGTGCTGGGTGCTCAGTGCTCAGGGTGCTGGGTGCTCAGTGCTCAGGGTGCTCGGTTCTTAGTACTCATGGTGCTCGGTGCTCGGGGTGCTGGGTGCTCAGTGCTCGGTGTGCTGGGTGCTCAGTGCTCGGGGTGCTGGGTGCTGAGTGCTCGGTGTGCTGGGTACTCAGTGCTCGGGGTGCTGGGTGCTCAGTGCTCGGGGTGCTGGGTGCTCAGTACTCAGGGTGCTCGGTGCTCAGTACTCAGGGTGCTGGGTGCTCAGTGCTCAGGGTGCTGGGTGCTCAGTACTCAGGGTGCTGGGTGCTCGGTGCTCAGTACACTGGGTGCTCAGTACTCAGGGTGCTGGGTGCTCAGTACTCATTGTGCTCGGTGCTTGGGTTGCTGGGTGCTCAGTTCTCAGGGTGCTCAGTGCTTGGGGTGCAGGGTGCTCAGTACTCAGGGTGCTGGTTGCTCAGTGCTCAGGGTGCTGGGTGCTGAGTACACAGGGTGCTGGGTGCTCAGTACTCAGGGTGCTGGGTGCTCAGTGCTCGGGGTGCTGGGTGCTCAGTGCTCGGGTTGCTGGGTGCTCAGTGCTCGGGGTGCTGGGTGCTCAGTGCTCGGGGTGCTGGGTGCTCAGTGCTCAGGGTGCTGGGTGCTCAGTGCTCGGTGGGCTCGGTGCTCAGTGCTCGGGGTGGTGGGTGCTCAGTACTCGGGGTGCTCAGTGCTCAGTACTCAGGGTGCTGGGTGGTCAGTACTCAGGGTGCTCGGTGCTCAGTGCTCGAGGTGCTGGGTCCTCAGTGCTACGGGTGCTGGGTGCTCAGTGCTCGGGGTGCTGGGTGCTCAGTGCTCGGGGCGCTGGGTGCTCAGTGCTCGGGGTGCTCGGTGCTCAGTACTCAGGGTGCTGGGAGCTCAGTGCTCAGGGTGCTCAGTGCTCAGTACTCAGGGTGCTGGGTGCTCAGTGCTCAGTGTGCTCGGTGCTCAGTACGTTGGGTGCTCAGTACTCAGGGTGTTGGGTGCTCAATGCTCAGGGTGATCGGTGCTCAGTACACAGGGTGCTCAGTACTCAGGGTGCTGGGTGCTCAGGGCTCGGGGTGCTGGGAGCTCAGTACTCAGGGTGCTGGGTGCTCAGTGCTCGGGGTGCTGGGTGCTGAGTGCTCAGGGTGCTGGGTGCTCAGTACTCGGGGTGCTCGGTGCTCAGTACTCAGGGTGCTGGGTGCTCAGTACTCAGGGTGCTGGGTGCTCAGTGATCAGGGTGCTCTCTGCTCAGTACTCAGGGTGCTGGGTGGTCAGTGCTCAGGGTGCTGGGTGCTCAGTACTCAGGGTGCTGGGTGCTCAGTGCTCAGGGTGTTCGGTGCTCAGTCCTCAGGGTGCTCAGTACTCAGGGTGCTGGGTGCTCAGTGCTCAGGTTGCTCAGTACTCAGGGTGCTGGGTACTCAGTACTCAGGGTGCTGTGTGCTCAGTGCTCGGGGTGCTGGGTGCTCAGTACTCAGGGTGCTGGGTGCTCAGTGCTCAGGGTGCTGGGTGCTCAGTACTCAGGGTGCTGGGTGCTCAGTACTCAGGGTGCTCAGTGCTCGGGGAGCTCGGTGCTCAGTACTCAGGGTGCTGGGTGCTCAGTACTCAGTGCTCGGGGTCCTGGGTGCTCAGCGCTCTGGGTGCTTAGTGCACAGTACTCAGGGTGCTGGGTGCTCAGTATTCAGGGTGCCCAGTGCTCTGGGTGCTGGGTGCTCATTACTCAGGGTGCTGGGTGCTCAGTACTCAGGGTGCTGGGTGCTCATTCTCGTGGTGCTGGGTGCTCATTCTCGTGGTGCTGGGTGCTCAGTGCTCGGGGTGCTAGGTGCTCAGTACTCGGGATGCTGGGTGCTCAGTGCTCAGCGTGCTGGGTGCTCAGTACTCAGGGTGCTCGGTTCTCAGTACTCAGGGTGCTGGGTGCTCATTCTCGGGGTGCTGGGTGCTCAGTGCTCAGGGTGCTGGGTTCTCAGTGCTCAGGGTCCACGGTGCTCAGTACTCAGGGTGCTCAGTACTCAGCGTGCTTTGTGCTCAGTGCTCAGGGTGCTGGGTGCTCAGTACTCAGGGTGCTGGGTGCTCAGTACTCACAGTGCTGGGTGCTCAGTACTCGGGGTGCTTTGTGCTCATTACTCAGGGTGCTGGGTGCTCAGTGCTCAGGGTGCTCGCTGCTCAGTACTCTTTTAGCTGGGTGCTCAGTACTCAGGGTGCTGGGTGCTCAGTGCTCGGGGTGCTCGGTGCTCAGTGCTCAGGATGCTCGGTGCTCAGTACTTTTGCTGCTGGGTGCTCAGTACTCAGGGTGCTGGGTGCTCAGTGCTCGGGGTGCTCGGTGCTCAGTACTCAAGGGTGCTGGGTGGCTCAGTGCTCAGGATGCTGGGTGCTCAGTACTCAGGGTGCTCAGTACTCAGTACTCAGGGTGCTGGGTGCTCAGTGCTTGGGGTGCTGGGTGCTCAGTGCTCAGGGTGCTGGGTGCTCAGTGCTCAGGGTGCTGGGTGCTCAGTACTCGGAGTGCTCGGTGCTCAGTACTCAGGGTGCTGGGTGCTCAGTGCTCAGGGTGCTGGGTGCTCAGTACTCAGGTTGCACAGTACTCAGGGTGCTGGGTGCTCAGTGCTCGGGGTGCTGGGTGCTCAGTACTCAGGGTGCTCAGTACTCAGGATGCTGGGTGCTCAGTACTCAGGGTGCTGGGTACTCAGTGCTCAGTACACAGGGTGCTGAGTGTTCAGTGCTCAGGGTGCTGGGTGCTCAGCTGCTCAGTTCTCAGGGTGCTGGGTGCTCAGTGCGCAGGGTGCTGGGTGCTCAGTACTCAGGGTGCTGGGTGCTCAGTGCTCAGGGTGCTGGGTGCTCAGTACTCAGGGTGCTGGGTCCTCAGTGCTCAGGGTGCTGGGTGCTCAGTGCTCGGGTTGCTCAGTACTCAGGGTGCTGTGTGTTCAGTGCTCAGGGTACTGGGTGCTCAGTACTCAGGGTGCTCGGTGCTTAGTACTCAGGGTCCTGGGTGCTCAGTACTCAGGGTGCTCATTGCTCAGGGTGCTGGGTTCTCAGTACTCAGGGTGCTAGGTGCTCAGTACTCAGGGTGCTCAATGCTCAGTACTCAGGGTGCTCAGTGCTCAGTACTCAGGGTGCTCAGTGCTCAGGGTGCTGGGTGCTCAGTGCTCGGGGTGCTGGGTCCTCAGTGCTCACGGTGCTGTGTGCTCAGTACTCAGGGTGCTCAGTGCTCAGGGTGCTCGGTGCTCAGTGCTCAGGTTGCTGGGTGCTCAATACTCAGGGTGCTGGGTGCTCAGTACTCAGGGTGCTCAGTGCTCAGTACTCAGGGTGCTCAGTGCTCAGGGTGCTGGGTGCTCAGTGCTCGGGATGCTGGTTACTCAGGCCTCAGGGTGCTGGGTGCTCAGTGCTCAGGGTGCTCGGTGCTCAGTGCTCAGGGTGCTGGGTGCTCAGTACTCAGCGTGCTGGGTGCTCAGTGCACGGGGTGCTAGGGGCTCAGTACTCAGGGTGCTGGGTGCTCAGTGCTCAGGGTGCTGGGTGCTCAGTGCTCAGGGTGCTCGGTTCTTAGTACTCATGGTGCTCGGTGCTCGGGGTGCTGGGGGCTCAGTGCTCGGTGTGCTGGGTGCTCAGTGCACGGGGTGCTGGGTGCTGAGTGCTCGGTGTGCTGGGTGCTCAGTGCTCGGGGTGCTGGGTGCTCAGTGCTCGGGGGTGCTGGGTGCTCAGTAGCTCAGGGTGCTCGGTGCTCAGTACTCAGGGTGCTGGGTGCTCAGTGCTCAGGGTGCTGGGTGCTCAGTACTCAGGGTGCTGGGTGCTCAGTACTCAGGGTGCTGGGTGCTCAGTGCTCGGTGTGCTGGGTGCTCAGTGCTCGGGTTGCTGGGTGCTCTGTGCTCGGGTTGCTGGGTGCTCAGTGCTCGGGGTGCTGGGTGCTCAGTGCTCAGGGTGCTGGGTGCTCAGTGCTCGGGGTGCTGGGTGCTCAGTGCTCGGTGTGCTCGGTGCTCAGTGCTCGGGGTGGTGGGTGCTCAGTACTCGGGGTGCTCAGTGCTCAGTACTCAGGGTGCTGGGTGCTCAGTACTCAGGGTGCTGGGTGCTCATTGCTCGGGGTGCTGGGTCCTCAGTGTTACGGGTGCTGGGTGCTCAGTGCTCGGGGTGCTGGGTGCTCAGAGCTCGGGGCCCTGGGTGCTCAGTGCTCGGGGTGCTCGGTGCTCAGTACTCAGGGTTCTGGGTGCTCAGTGCTCAGGGTGCTCGGTGCTCAGTACTCAGGGTGCTGGGTGCTCAGTGCTCAGTGTGCTCGGTGCTCAGTACGTTGGGTGCTCAGTACTCAGGGTGTTGGGTGCTCAGTGCTCAGGGTGATCGGTGCTCAGTACTCAGGGTGCTCAGTACTCAGGGTGCTGGGTGCTCAGGGCTCGGGGTGCTGGGAGCTCAGTACTCAGGGTGCTGGGTGCTCAGTGCTCGGGGTGCTGGGTGCTGAGTGCTCAGGGTGCTGGGTGCTCAGTACTCAGGGTGCTCGGTGCTCAGTACTCAGGGTGCTGGGTGCTCAGTACTCAGGGTGCTGGGTGCTCAGTTATCAGGTTCTCTCTGCTCAGTACTCAGGGTGCTGGGTGCTCAGTGCTCAGGATGCTGGGTGCTCAGTAATCAGGGTGCTGGGTGCTCAGTGCTCAGGGTGATCGGTGCTCAGTCCTCAGGGTGCTCAGTACTCAGGGTGCTGGGTGCTCAGTGCTCAGGTTGCTCAGTACTCAGGGTGCTGGGTACTCAGTACTCAGGGTGCTGTGTGCTCAGTGCTCGGGGTGCTGGGTGCTCAGTACTCAGGGTGCTGGGTGCTCAGTGCTCAGGGTGCTGGGTGCTCAGTACTCAGGGTGCTGGGTGCTCAGTACTCAGGGTGCTCAGTGCTCGGGGAGCTCGGTGCTCAGTACTCAGGGTGCTGGGTGCTCAGTACTCAGTGCTCGGGGTCCTGGGTGCTCAGCGCTCTGGGTGCTTAGTGCACAGTACTCAGGGTGCTGGGTGCTCAGTATTCAGGGTGCTCAGTGCTCTGGGTGCTGGGTGCTCATTACTCAGGGTGCTGGGTGCTCAGTACTCAGGGTGCTGGGTGCTCATTCTCGTGGTGCTGGGTGCTCATTCTCGTGGTGCTGGGTGCTCAGTGCTCGGGGTGCTGGGTGCTCAGTACTCGGGGTGCTGGGTGCTCCGTGCTCAGCGTGCTGGGTGCTCAGTACTCAGGGTGCTCGGTTCTCAGTACTCAGGGTGCTGGGTGCTCATTCTCAGGGTGCTGGGTGCTCAGTGCTCAGGGTGCTGGGTTCTCAGTGCTCAGGGTCCTCGGTGCTCAGTACTCAGGGTGCTCAGTACTCAGCGTGCTTTGTGCTCAGTGCTCAGGGTGCTGGGTGCTCAGTACTCAGGGTGCTGGGTGCTCAGTACTCACGGTGCTGGGTGCTCAGTACTCGGGGTGCTTTTTGCTCATTACTCAGGGTGCTGGGTGCTCAGTGCTCAGGGTGCTCGCTGCTCAGTACTCTTTTAGCTGGGTGCTCAGTACTCAGGGTGCTGGGTGCTCAGTGCTCGGGGTGCTCGGTGCTCAGTGCTCAGGATGCTCGGTGCTCAGTACTTTTGCTGCTGGGTGCTCAGTACTCAGGGTGCTGGGTGCTCAGTGCTCGGGGTGCTCGGTGCTCAGTACTCAGGGTGCTGGGTGCTCAGTGCTCAGGATGCTGGGTGCTCAGTACTCAGGGTGCTCAGTACTCAGTACTCAGGGTGCTGGGTGCTCAGTGCTCGGGGTTCTGGGTGCTCAGTACTCGGAGTGCTCGGTGCTCAGTACTCAGGGTGCTGGGTGCTCAGTGCTCAGGGTGCTGGGTGCTCAGTACTCAGGTTGCACAGTACTCAGGGTGCTGGGTTCTCAGTGCTCGGGGTGCTGGGTGCTCAGTACTCAGGGTGCTGGGTACTCAGTTCTCAGTACACAGGGTGCTGAGTGCTCAGTGCTCGGGGTGCTGGGTGCTCAGTGCTCAGTACTCAGGGTGCTGGGTGCTCAGTGCGCAGGGTGCTGGGTGCTCAGTACTCAGGGTGCTGGGTGCTCAGTGCTCAGTGTGCTGGGTGCTCAGTACTCAGGGTGCTGGGTCCTCAGTGCTCAGGGTGCTGGGTGCTCATTGCTCGGGGTGCTCAGTACTCAGGGTGCTGTGTGTTCAGTGCTCAGGGTACTGGGTGCTCAGTACTCAGGGTGCTCGGTGCTTAGTACTCAGGGTGCTGGGTGCTCAGTAATCAGGGTGCTCATTGCTCAGGGTGCTGGGTTCTCAGTACTCAGGGTGCTGGGTGCTCAGTATTCAGGGTGCTCAGTGCTCAGTACTCAGGGTGCTCAGTACTCAGGGTGCTCAGTGCTCAGGGTGCTGGGTGCTCAGTGCTCGGGGTGCTGGGTGCTCAGTGCTCACGGTGCTGTGTGCTCAGTACTCAGGGTGCTGGGTGCTCAGTGCTCGGGGTGCTCGGTGCTCAGTGCTCAGGGTGCTGGGTGCTCAGTACTCAGGGTGCTCATTGCTCAGGGTGCTGGGTTCTCAGTACTCAGGGTGCTGGGTGCTCAGTACTCAGGGTGCTCAATGCTCAGTACTCAGGGTGCTCAGTGCTCAGTACTCAGGGTGCTCAGTGCTCAGGGTGCTGGGTGCTCAGTGCTCGGGGTGCTGGGTGCTCAGTGCTCACGGTGCTGTGTGCTCAGTACTCAGGGTGCTCAGTACTCAGGGTGCTGGGTGCTCAGTGCTCAGGGTGCTGGCTGCTCAGTGCTCAGGGTGCTGGGTGCTCAGTGCTCAGGGTGCTCGGTGCTCAGTGCTCAGGTTGCTGGGTGCTCAATACACAGGGTGCTGGGTGCTCAGTACTCAGGGTGCTCAGTGCTCAGTACTCAGGGTGCTCAGTGCTCAGGGTGCTGGGTGCTCAGTGCTCAGGGTGCTGGGTACTCAGTCCTCAGGGTGCTGGGTGCTCAGTGCTCAGGGTGCTCGGTGCTCAGTGCTCAGGGTGCTGGGTGCTCAGTACTCAGGGTGCTGGGTGCTCAGTGCACGGGGTGCTAGGGGCTCAGTACTCAGGGTGCTGGGTGCACAGTGCTCAGGGTGCTGGGTGCTCAGTGCTCAGGCTGCTCGGTTCTTAGTACTCATGGTGCTCGGTGCTCGGGGTGCTGGGTGCTCAGTGCTCGGTGTGCTGGGTGCTCAGTGCACGGGGTGCTGGGTGCTGAGTGCTCGGTGTGCTGGGTGCTCAGTGCTCGGGGTGCTGGGTGCTCAGTGCTCAGGGTGCTGGGTGCTCAGTACTCAGGGTGCTCGGTGCTCAGTACTCAGGGTGCTGGGTGCTCAGTGCTCAGGGTGCTGGGTGCTCAGTACTCAGGGTGCTGGGTGCTCGGTGCTCAGTACACTGGGTGCTCAGTACTCAGGGTGCTGGGTGCTCAGTACTCAGGGTGCTGGTTGCTCAGTGCTCAGGGTGCTGGGTGCTGAGTACTCAGGGTGCTGGGTGCTCAGTACTCAGGGTGCTGGGTGCTCAGTGCTCGGTGTGCTGTGTGCTCAGTGCTCGGGTTGCTGGGTGCTCAGTGCTCGGGTTGCTGGGTGCTCAGTGCTCGGGGTGCTGGGTGCTCAGTGCTCAGTGTGCTGGGTGCTCAGTGCTCGGGGTGCTGGGTGCTCAGTGCTCGGTGTGCTTGGTGCTCAGTGCTCGGGGTGGTGGGTGCTCAGTACTCGGGGTGCTCAGTGCTCAGTACTCAGGGTGCTGGGTGCTCAGTACTCAGGGTGCTGGGTGCTCATTGCTCGGGGTGCTGGGTCCTCAGTGTTACGGGTGCTGGGTGCTCAGTGCTCGGGGTGCTGGGTGCTCAGTGCTCGGGGCCCTGGGTGCTCAGTGCTCGGGGTGCTCGGTGCTCAGTACTCAGGGTTCTGGGTGCTCAGTGCTCAGGGTGCTCGGTGCTCAGTACTCAGGGTGCTGGGTGCTCAGTGCTCAGTGTGCTCGGTGCTCAGTACGTTTGGTGCTCAGTACTCAGGGTGTTGCCTGCTCAGTGCTCAGGGTGATCGGTGCTCAGTACTCAGGGTGCTCAGTACTCAGGGTGCTGGGTGCTCAGGGCTCAGGGTGCTGGGAGCTCAGTAATCAGGGTGCTGGGTGCTCAGTGCTCGGGGTGCTGGGTGCTGAGTGCTCAGGGTGCTGGGTGCTCAGTACTCGGGGTGCTCGGTGCTCAGTACTCAGGGTGCTGGGTGCTCAGTGATCAGGGTGCTCTCTGCTCAGTACTCAGGGTGCTGGGTGCTCAGTGCTCAGGATGCTGGGTGCTTAGTACTCAGGGTGCTGGGTGCTCAGTGCTCAGGGTGATCGGTGCTCAGTCCTCAGGGTGCTCAGTACTCAGGGTGCTGGGTGCTCAGTACTCAGGGTGCTGGGTGGTCATTGCTCGGGGTGCTGGGTCCTCAGTGTTACGGGTGCTGGGTGCTCAGTGCTCGGGGTGCTGGGTGCTCAGTGCTCGGGGCCCTGGGTGCTCAGTGCTCGGGGTGCTCGGTGCTCAGTACTCAGGGTTCTGGGTGCTCAGTGCTCAGGGTGCTCGGTGCTCAGTACTCAGGGTGCTGGGTGCTCAGTGCTCAGTGTGCTCGGTGCTCAGTACGTTGGGTGCTCAGTACTCAGGGTGTTGGGTGCTCAGTGCTCAGGGTGATCGGTGCTCAGTACTCAGGGTGCTCAGTACTCAGGGTGCTGGGTGCTCAGGGCTCGGGGTGCTGGGAGCTCAGTACTCAGGGTGCTGGGTGCTCAGTGCTCGGGGTGCTGGGTGCTGAGTGCTCAGGGTGCTGGGTGCTCAGGACTCGGGGTGCTCGGTGCTCAGTACTCAGGGTGCTGGGTGCTCAGTACTCAGGGTGCTGGGTGCTCAGTGATCAGGGTGCTCTCTGCTCAGTACTCAGGGTGCTGGGTGCTCAGTGCTCAGGATGCTGGGTGCTCAGTACTCAGGGTGCTGGGTGCTCAGTGCTCAGGGTGATCGGTGCTCAGTCCTCAGGGTGCTCAGTACTCAGGGTGCTGGGTGCTCAGTGCTCAGGTTGCTCAGTACTCAGGGTGCTGGGTACTCAGTACTCAGGGTGCTGTGTGCTCAGTGCTCAGGGTGCTGGGTGCTCAGTACTCAGGGTGCTGGGTGCTCAGTACTCAGGGTGCTCAGTGCTCGGGGAGCTCGGTGCTCAGTACTCAGGGTGCTGGGTGCTCAGTACTCAGTGCTCGGGGTCCTGGGTGCTCAGCGCTCTGGGTGCTTAGTGCACAGTACTCAGGGTGCTGGGTGCTCAGTATTCATGGTGCTCAGTGCTCTGGGTGCTGGGTGCTCATTACTCAGGGTGCTGGGTGCTCAGTACTCAGGGTGCTGTGTGCTCATTCTCGTGGTGCTGGGTGCTGATTCTCGTGGTGCTGGGTGCTCAGTGCTCGGGGTGCTGGGTGCTCAGTACTCGGGGTGCTGGGTGCTCAGTGCTCAGCGTGCTGGGTGCTCAGTACTCAGGGTGCTCGGTTCTCAGTACTCAGGGTGCTGGGTGCTCATTCTCGGGGTGCTGGGTTCTCAGTGCTCAGGGTCCTCGGTGCTCAGTACTCAGGGTGCTCAGTACTCAGCGTGCTTTGTGCTCAGTGCTCAGGGTGCTGGGTGCTCAGTACTCACGGTGCTGGGTGCTCAGTACTCGGGGTGCTTTGTGCTCATTACTCAGGGTGCTGGGTGCTCAGTGCTCAGGGTCCTCGCTGCTCAGTACTCTTTTAGCTGGGTGCTCAGTACTCAGGGTGCTGGGTGCACAGTGCTCGGGGTGCTCGGTGCTCAGTGCTCAGGATGCTCGGTGCTCAGTACTTTTGCTACTGGGTGCTCAGTACTCAGGGTGCTGGGTGCTCAGTGCTCGGGGTGCTCGGTGCTCAGTACTCAGGGTGCTGGGTGCTCAGTGCTCAGGATGCTGGGTGCTCAGTACTCAGGGTGCTCAGTACTCAGTACTCAGGGTGCTGGGTGCTCAGTGCTTGGGGTGCTGGGTGCTCAGTGCTCAGGGTGCTGGGTGCTCAGTGCTCGGGGTGCTGGGTGCTCAGTACTCGGAGTGCTCGGTGCTCAGTACTCAGGGTGCTGGGTGCTCAGTGCTCAGGGTGCTGGGTGCTCAGTACTCAGGTTGCACAGTACTCAGGGTGCTGGGTACTCAGTGCTCGGGGTGCTGGGTGCTCAGTACTCAGGGTGCTCAGTACTCAGGATGCTGGGTGCTCAGTAATCAGGGTGCTGGGTACTCAGTGCTCAGTACACAGGGTGCTGAGTGCTCAGTGCTCGGGGTGCTGGGTGCTCAGTGCACAGTACTCAGGGTGCTGGGTGCTCAGTGCGCAGGGTGCTGGGTGCTCAGTACTCAGGGTGCTGGGTGCTCAGTGCTCAGTGTGCTGGGTGCTCAGTACTCAGGGTGCTGGGTCCTCAGTGCTCAGGGTGCTGGGTGCTCAGTGCTCGGGGTGCTCAGTACTCAGGGTGCTGTGTGTTCAGTGCTCAGGGTACTGGGTGCTCAGTACTCAGGGTGCTCGGTGCTTAGTACTCAGGGTGCTGGGTGCTCAGTACTCAGGGTGCTCATTGCTCAGGGTGCTGGGTTCTCAGTACTCAGGGTGCTGGGTGCTCAGTACTCAGGGTGCTCAGTCCTCAGTACTCAGGGTGCTCAGTGCTCAGTACTCAGGCTGCTCAGTGCTCAGGGTGCTGGGTGCTCAGTGCTCGGGGTGCTGGGTGCTCAGTGCTCACGGTGCTGTGTGCTCAGTACTCAGGGTGCTGGGTGCTCAGTGCTCGGGGTGCTCGGTGCTCAGTGCTCCGGGTGCTGGGTGCTCAGTACTCAGGGTGCTCATTGCTCAGGGTGCTGGGTTCTCAGTACTCAGGGTGCTGGGTGCTCAGTACTCAGGGTGCTCAATGCTCAGTACTCAGGGTGCTCAGTGCTCAGTACTCAGGGTGCTCAGTGCTCAGGGTGCTGGGTGCTCAGTGCTCGGGGTGCTGGGTGCTCAGTGCTCACGGTGCTGTGTGCTCAGTACTCAGGGTGCTCAGTACTCAGGGTGCTGGGTGCTCAGTGCTCAGGGTGCTGGCTGCTCAGTGCTCAGGGTGCTGGGTGCTCAGTGCTCAGGGTGCTCGGTGCTCAGTGCTCAGGTTGCTGGGTGCTCAATACACAGGGTGCTGGGTGCTCAGTACTCAGGGTGCTCAGTGCTCAGTACTCAGGGTGCTCAGTGCTCAGGGTGATCGGTGCTCAGGCCTCAGGGTGCTCAGTACTCAGGGTGCTGGGTGCTCAGTGCTCAGGTTGCTCAGTACTCAGGGTGCTGGGTACTCAGTACTCAGGGTGCTGTGTGCTCAGTGCTCGGGGTGCTGGGTGCTCAGTACTCAGGGTGCTGGGTGCTCAGTGCTCAGGGTGCTGGGTGCTCAGTACTCAGGGTGCTGGGTGCTCAGTACTCAGGGTGCTCAGTGCTCGGGGAGCTCGGTGCTCAGTACTCAGGGTGCTGGGTGCTCAGTACTCAGTGCTTGGGGTCCTGGGTGCTCAGCGCTCTGGGTGCTTAGTGCACAGTACTCAGGGTGCTGGGTGCTCAGTATTCAGGGTGCTCAGTGCTCTGGGTGCTGGGTGCTCATTACTCAGGGTGCTGGGTGCTCAGTACTCAGGGTGCTGGGTGCTCATTCTCGTGGTGCTGGGTGCTGATTCTCGTGGTGCTGGGTGCTCAGTGCTCGGGGTCCTGGGTGCTCAGTACTCGGGGTGCTGGGTGCTCAGTGCTCAGCGTGCTGGGTGCTCAGTACTCAGGGTGCTCGGTTCTCAGTACTCAGGGTGCTGGGTGCTCATTCTCGGGGTGCTGGGTGCTCAGTGCTCAGGGTGCTGGGTTCTCAGTGCTCAGGGTCCTCGGTGCTCAGTACTCAGGGTGCTCAGTACTCAGCGTGCTTTGTGCTCAGTGCTCAGGGTGCTGGGTGCTCAGTACTCACGGTGCTGGGTGCTCAGTACTCGGGGTGCTTTGTGCTCATTACTCAGGGTGCTGGGTGCTCAGTGCTCAGGGTGCTCGCTGCTCAGTACTCTTTTAGCTGGGTGCTCAGTACTCAGGGTGCTGGGTGCTCAGTGCTCGGGGTGCTCGGTGCTCAGTGCTCAGGATGCTCGGTGCTCAGTACTTTTGCTGCTGGGTGCTCAGTACTCAGGGTGCTGGGTGCTCAGTGCTCAGGTTGCTCAGTACTCAGGGTGCTGGGTACTCAGTACTCAGGGTGCTGTGTGCTCAGTGCTCAGGGTGCTGGGTGCTCAGTACTCAGGGTGCTGGGTGCTCAGTACTCAGGGTGCTCAGTGCTCGGGGAGCTCGGTGCTCAGTACTCAGGGTGCTGGGTGCTCAGTACTCAGTGCTCGGGGTCCTGGGTGCTCAGCGCTCTGGGTGCTTAGTGCACAGTACTCAGGGTGCTGGGTGCTCAGTATTCATGGTGCTCAGTGCTCTGGGTGCTGGGTGCTCATTACTCAGGGTGCTGGGTGCTCAGTACTCAGGGTGCTGTGTGCTCATTCTCGTGGTGCTGGGTGCTGATTCTCGTGGTGCTGGGTGCTCAGTGCTCGGGGTGCTGGGTGCTCAGTACTCGGGGTGCTGGGTGCTCAGTGCTCAGCGTGCTGGGTGCTCAGTACTCAGGGTGCTCGGTTCTCAGTACTCAGGGTGCTGGGTGCTCATTCTCGGGGTGCTGGGTTCTCAGTGCTCAGGGTCCTCGGTGCTCAGTACTCAGGGTGCTCAGTACTCAGCGTGCTTTGTGCTCAGTGCTCAGGGTGCTGGGTGCTCAGTACTCACGGTGCTGGGTGCTCAGTACTCGGGGTGCTTTGTGCTCATTACTCAGGGTGCTGGGTGCTCAGTGCTCAGGGTGCTCGCTGCTCAGTACTCTTTTAGCTGGGTGCTCAGTACTCAGGGTGCTGGGTGCTCAGTGCTCGGGGTGCTCGGTGCTCAGTGCTCAGGATGCTCGGTGCTCAGTACTTTTGCTACTGGGTGCTCAGTACTCAGGGTGCTGGGTGCTCAGTGCTCGGGGTGCTCGGTGCTCAGTACTCAGGGTGCTGGGTGCTCAGTGCTCAGGATGCTGGGTGCTCAGTACTCAGGGTGCTCAGTACTCAGTACTCAGGGTGCTGGGTGCTCAGTGCTTGGGGTGCTGGGTGCTCAGTGCTCAGGGTGCTGGGTGCTCAGTGCTCGGGGTGCTGGGTGCTCAGTACTCAGAGTGCACGGTGCTCAGTACTCAGGGTGCTGGGTGCTCAGTGCTCAGGGTGCTGGGTGCTCAGTACTCAGGTTGCAAAGTACTCAGGGTGCTGGGTGCTCAGTGCTCGGGGTGCTGGGTGCTCAGTACTCAGGGTGCTCAGTACTCAGGATGCTGGGTGCTCAGTAATCAGGGTGCTGGGTACTCAGTGCTCAGTACACAGGGTGCTGAGTGCTCAGTGCTCGGGGTGCTGGGTGCTCAGTGCACAGTACTCAGGGTGCTGGGTGCTCAGTGCGCAGGGTGCTGGGTGCTCAGTACTCAGGGTGCTGGGTGCTCAGTGCTCAGTGTGCTGGGTGCTCAGTACTCAGGGTGCTGGGTCCTCAGTGCTCAGGGTGCTGGGTGCTCAGTGCTCGGGGTGCTCAGTACTCAGGGTGCTGTGTGTTCAGTGCTCAGGGTACTGGGTGCTCAGTACTCAGGGTGCTCGGTGCTTAGTACTCAGGGTGCTGGGTGCTCAGTACTCAGGGTGCTCATTGCTCAGGGTGCTGGGTTCTCAGTACTCAGGGTGCTGGGTGCTCAGTACTCAGGGTGCTCAGTCCTCAGTACTCAGGGTGCTCAGTGCTCAGTACTCAGGCTGCTCAGTGCTCAGGGTGCTGGGTGCTCAGTGCTCGGGGTGCTGGGTGCTCAGTGCTCACGGTGCTGTGTGCTCAGTACTCAGGGTGCTGGGTGCTCAGTGCTCGGGGAGCTCGGTGCTCAGTGCTCCGGGTGCTGGGTGCTCAGTACTCAGGGTGCTCATTGCCCAGGGTGCTGGGTTCTCAGTACTCAGGGTGCTGGGTGCTCAGTACTCAGGGTGCTCAATGCTCAGTACTCAGGGTGCTCAGTGCTCAGTACTCAGGGTGCTCAGTGCTCAGGGTGCTGGGTGCTCAGTGCTCGGGGTGCTGGGTGCTCAGTGCTCACGGTGCTGTGTGCTCAGTACTCAGGGTGCTCAGTACTCAGGGTGCTGGGTGCTCAGTGCTCAGGGTGCTGGCTGCTCAGTGCTCAGGGTGCTGGGTGCTCAGTGCTCAGGGTGCTCGGTGCTCAGTGCTCAGGTTGCTGGGTGCTCAATACACAGGGTGCTGTGTGCTCAGTACTCAGGGTGCTCAGTGCTCAGTACTCAGGGTGCTCAGTGCTCAGGGTGATCGGTGCTCAGGCCTCAGGGTGCTCAGTACTCAGGGTGCTGGGTGCTCAGTGCTCAGGTTGCTCAGTACTCAGGGTGCTGGGTACTCAGTACTCAGGGTGCTGTGTGCTCAGTGCTCGGGGTGCTGGGTGCTCAGTACTCAGGGTGCTGGGTGCTCAGTGCTCAGGGTGCTGGGTGCTCAGTACTCAGCGTGCTGGGTGCTCAGTACTCAGGGTGCTCAGTGCTCGGGGAGCTCGGTGCTCAGTACTCAGGGTGCTGGGTGCTCAGTACTCAGTGCTTGGGGTCCTGGGTGCTCAGCGCTCTGGGTGCTTAGTGCACAGTACTCAGGGTGCTGGGTGCTCAGTATTCAGGGTGCTCAGTGCTCTGGGTGCTGGGTGCTCATTACTCAGGGTGCTGGGTGCTCAGTACTCAGGGTGCTGGGTGCTCATTCTCGTGGTGCTGGGTGCTGATTCTCGTGGTGCTGGGTGCTCAGTGCTCGGGGTCCTGGGTGCTCAGTACTCGGGGTGCTGGGTGCTCAGTGCTCAGCGTGCTGGGTGCTCAGTACTCAGGGTGCTCGGTTCTCAGTACTCAGGGTCCTGGGTGCTCATTCTCGGGGTGCTGGGTGCTCAGTGCTCAGGGTGCTGGGTTCTCAGTGCTCAGGGTCCTCGGTGCTCAGTACTCAGGGTGCTCAGTACTCAGCGTGCTTTGTGCTCAGTGCTCAGGGTGCTGGGTGCTCAGTACTCACGGTGCTGGGTGCTCAGTACTCGGGGTGCTTTGTGCTCATTACTCAGGGTGCTGGGTGCTCAGTGCTCAGGGTGCTCGCTGCTCAGTACTCTTTTAGCTGGGTGCTCAGTACTCAGGGTGCTGGGTGCTCAGTGCTCGGGGTGCTCGGTGCTCAGTGCTCAGGATGCTCGGTGCTCAGTACTTTTGCTGCTGGGTGCTCAGTACTCAGTGTGCTGGGTGCTCAGTGCTCGGGGTGCTCGGTGCTCAGTACTCAGGGTGCTGGGTGCTCAGTGCTCAGGATGCTGGGTACTCAGTACTCAGGGTGCTCAGTACTCAGTACTCAGGGTGCTGGGTGCTCAGTGCTTGGGGTGCTGGGTGCTCAGTGCTCAGGGTGCTGGGTGCTCAGTGCTCAGGGTGCTGGGTGCTCAGTACTCAGGTTGCACAGTACTCAGGGTGCTGGGTGCTCAGTGCTCGGGGTGCTGGGTGCTCAGTACTCAGGGTGCTCAGTACTCAGGATGATGGGTGCTCAGTACTCAGGGTGCTGGGTACTCAGTGCTCAGTACACAGGGTGCTGAGTGCTCAGTGCTCGGGGTGCTGGGTGCTCAGTGCTCAGTACTCAGGGTGCTGGGTGCTCAGTGCGCAGGGTGCTGGGTGCTCAGTACTCAGGGTGCTGGGTGCTCAGTGCTCAGTGTGCTGGGTGCTCAGTACTCAGGGTGCTGGGTCCTCAGTGCTCAGGGTGCTGGGTGCTCAGTGCTCGGGGTGCTCAGTACTCAGGGTGCTGTGTGTTCAGTGCTCAGGGTACTGGGTGCTCAGTACTCAGGGTGCTCGGTGCTTAGTACTCAGGGTGCTGGGTGCTCAGTACTCAGGGTGCTCATTGCTCAGGGTGCTGGGTTCTCAGTACTCAGGGTGCTGGGTGCTCAATACTCAGGGTGCTCAGTGCTCAGTACTCAGGGTGCTCAGTGCTCAGTACTCAGGGTGCTCAGTGCTCAGGGTGCTGGGTGCTCAGTGCTCGGGGTGCTGGGTGCTCAGTGCTCACGGTGCTGTGTGCTCAGTACTCAGGGTGCTGGGTGCTCAGTGCTCGGGGTGCTCGGTGCTCAGTGCTCAGGGTGCTGGGTGCTCAGTACTCAGGGTGCTCATTGCTCAGGGTGCTGGGTTCTCAGTACTCAGGGTGCTGGGTGCTCAGTACTCAGGGTGCTCAATGCTCAGTACTCAGGGTGCTCAGTGCTCAGTACTCAGGGTGCTCAGTGCTCAGGGTGCTGGGTGCTCAGTGCTCGGGGTGCTGGGTGCTCAGTGCTCACGGTGCTGGGTGCTCAGTACTCAGGGTGCTCAGTACTCAGGGTGCTGGGTGCTCAGTGCTCAGGGTGCTGGCTGCTCAGTGCTCAGGGTGCTGGGTGCTCAGTGCTCAGGGTGCTCGGTGCTCAGTGCTCAGGTTGCTGGGTGCTCAATACACAGGGTGCTGGGTGCTCAGTACTCAGGGTGCTCAGTGCTCAGTACTCAGGGTGCTCAGTGCTCAGGGTGCTGGGTGCTCAGTGCTCGGGGTGCTGGGTACTCAGTCCTCAGGGTGCTGGGTGCTCAGTGCTCAGGGTGCTCGGTGATCAGTGCTCAGGGTGCTGGGTGCTCAGTACTCAGGGTGCTGGGTGCTCAGTGCACGGGGTGCTAGGGGCTCAGTACTCAGGGTGCTGGGTGCTCAGTGCTCAGGGTGCTGGGTGCTCAGTGCTCAGGGTGCTCGGTTCTTAGTACTCATGGTGCTCGGTGCTCGGGGTGCTGGGTGCTCAGTGCTCTGTGTGCTGGGTGCTCAGTGCACGGGGTGCTGGGTGCTGAGTGCTCGGTGTGCTGGGTGCTCAGTGCTCGGGGTGCTGGGTGCTCAGTGCTCGGGGTGCTGGGTGCTCAGTACTCAGGGTGCTCGGTGCTCAGTACTCAGGGTGCTGGGTGCTCAGTGCTCAGGGTGCTGGGTGCTCAGTACTCAGGGTGCTGGGTGCTCGGTGCTCAGTACCCTGGGTGCTCAGTACTCAGGGTGCTGGGTGCTCAGTGCTCAGGGTGCTGGGTGCTCAGTACTCAGGGTGCTGGGTGCTCGGTGCTCAGTACACTGGGTGCTCAGTACTCAGGGTGCTCGGTGCTTGGGGTGCTGGGTGCTCAGTTCTCAGGGTGCACAGTGCTTGGGGTGCAGGGTGCTCAGTACTCAGGGTGCTGGTTGCTCAGTGCTCAGGGTGCTGGGTGCTGAGTACTCAGGGTGCTGGGTGCTCAGTACTCAGGGTGCTGGGTGCTCAGTGCTCGGTGTGCTGGGTGCTCAGTGCTCGGGTTGCTGGGTGCTCAGTGCTCGGGTTGCTGGGTGCTCAGTGCTCGGGGTGCTGTGTGCTCAGTGCTCAGGGTGCTGGGTGCTCAGTGCTCGGGGTGCTGGGTGCTCAGTGCTCGGTGTGCTCGGTGCTCAGTGCTCGGGGTGGTGGGTGCTCAGTACTCGGGGTGCTCAGTGCTCAGTACTCAGGGTGCTGGGTGCTCAGTACTCAGGGTGCTGGGTGCTCATTGCTCGGGGTGCTGGGTCCTCAGTGTTACGGGTGCTGGGTGCTCAGTGCTCGGGGTGCTGGGTGCTCAGTGCTCGGGGCCCTGGGTGCTCAGTGCTCGGGGTGCTCGGTGCTCAGTACTCAGGGTTCTGGGTGCTCAGTGCTCAGGGTGCTCGGTGCTCAGTACTCAGGGTGCTGGGTGCTCAGTGCTCAGTGTGCTCGGTGCTCAGTACGTTGGGTGCTCAGTACTCAGGGTGTTGGGTGCTCAGTGCTCAGGGTGATCGGTGCTCAGTACTCAGGGTGCCCAGTACTCAGGGTGCTGGGTGCTCAGGGCTCGGGGTGCTGGGAGCTCAGTACTCAGGGTGCTGGGTGCTCAGTGCTCGGGGTGCTCGGTGCTGAGTGCTCAGGGTGCTGGGTGCTCAGTACTCGGGGTGCTCGGTGCTCAGTACTCAGGGGGCTGGGTGCTCAGTACTCAGGGTGCTGGGTGCTCAGTGATCAGGGTGCTCTCTGCTCAGTACTCAGGGTGCTGGATGCTCAGTGCTCAGGATGCTGGGTGCTCAGTACTCAGGGTGCTGGGTGCTCAGTGCTCAGGGTGATCGGTGCTCAGTCCTCAGGGTGCTCAGTACTCAGGGTGCTGGGTGCTCAGTGCTCAGGTTGCTCAGTACTCAGGGTGCTGGGTACTCAGTACTCAGGGTGCTGTGTGCTCAGTACTCAGGGTGCTGGGTGCTCATTCTCGTGGTGCTGGGTGCTCAGTGCTCGGGGTGCTGGGTGC
This sequence comes from Microtus oregoni, assembly GCF_018167655.1. NCBI lineage: Eukaryota > Metazoa > Chordata > Mammalia > Rodentia > Cricetidae > Microtus > Microtus oregoni. The sequence goes on from NW_024543192.1 coordinate 18,756, forward strand.
TCAGTACTCGGGGTGCTGGGTGCTGAGTGCTCAGCGTGCTGGGTGCTCAGTACTCAGGGTGCTCGGTTCTCAGTACTCAGGGTGCTGGGTGCTCATTCTCGGGGTGCTGGGTGCTCAGTGCTCAGGGTCCTCGGTGCTCAGTACTCAGGGTGCTCAGTACTCAGCGTGCTTTGTGCTCAGTGCTCAGGGTGCTGGGTGCTCAGTACTCAGGGTGCTGGGTGCTCAGTACTCACGGTGCTGGGTTCTCAGTACTCGGGGTGCTGGGTGCTCATTACTCAGTGTGCTGGGTGCTCAGTGCTCAGGGTGCTCGCTGCTCAGTACTCTTTTTGCTGGGTGCTCAGTACTCAGGGTGCTGGGTGCTCAGTGCTCGGGGTGCTCGGTGCTCCGTGCTCAGGATGCTCGGTGCTCAGTACTTTTGGTGCTGGGTGCTCGGTACTCAGGGTGCTGGGTGCTCAGTGCTCAGGGTGCTCGGTGCTCAGTACTCAGGGTGCTGGGTGCTCAGTGCTCAGAATGCTGGGTGCTCAGTACTCAGGGTGCTGGGTGCTCAGTGCTCAGGGTGATCAGTGCTCAGTCCTCAGGGTGCTCAGTACTCAGGGTGCTGGGTGCTCAGTGCTCAGGTTGCTCAGTACTCAGGGTGCTGGGTCCTCAGTACTCAGGGTGCTGTGTGCTCAGTGCTCGGGGTGCTGGGTGCTCCGTACTCAGGGTGCTGGGTGCTCAGTGCTCAGGGTGCTGGGTGCTCAGTACTCAGGGTGCTGTGTGCTCATTCTCGTGGTGCTGGGTGCTCAGTGCTCGGGGTGCTGGGTCCTCAGTACTCGGGGTGCTGGGTGCTCAGTGCTCAGCGTGCTGGGTGCTCAGTACTCAGGGTGCTCGGTTCTCAGTACTCAGGGTGCTGGGTGCTCATTCTCGGGGTGCTGGGTGCTCAGTGCTCAGGGTCCTCGGTGCTCAGTACTCAGGGTGCTCAGTACTCAGCGTGCTTTGTGCTCAGTGCTCAGGGTGCTAGGTGCTCAGTACTCAGGGTGCTGGGTGCTCAGTACTCACGGTGCTGGGTGCTCACTACTCGGGGTGCTGGGTGCTCATTACTCAGTGTGCTGGGTGCTCAGTGCTCAGGGTGCTCGCTGCTCAGTACTCTTTTTGCTGGGTGCTCAGTACTCAGGGTGCTGGGTGCTCAGTGCTCGGGGTGCTCGGTGCTCAGTGCTCAGGATGCTCGGTGCTCAGTACTTTTGGTGCTGGGTGCTCGGTACTCAGGGTGCTGGGTGCTCAGTGCTCGGGGTGCTCGGTGCTCAGTACTCAGGGTGCTGGGTGCTCAGTGCTCAGGATGCTGGGTGCTCAGTACTCAGGGTGCTCAGTACTCAGTACTCAGGGTGCTGGGTGCTCAGTGCTTGTGGTGTTGGGTGCTCAGTGCTCAGGGTGCTGGGTGCTCAGTGCTCGGGGTGCTGGGTGCTCAGTACTCGGAGTGCTCGGTGCTCAGTACTCAGGGTGCTGGGTGCTCAGTGCTCAGGTGCTGGGTGCTAAGTACTCAGGTTGCTGGGTGCTCAGTACTCAGGTTGCACAGTACTCAGGGTGCTGGGTGCTCAGTTCTCGGGGTGCTGGGTGCTCAGTACTCAGGGTGCTCAGTACTCAGGATGCTGGGTGCTCAGTACTCAGGGTGCTGGGTGCTCAGTACTCAGGGTGCTGGGTGCTCAGTCCTCAGGGTGCTAAGTGCTCAGGGTGCTGGGTGCTCAGTGCTCGGGGAGCTCGGTGCTCAGTACTCAGGGTGCTGAGTGCTCAGTACTCAGGGTGCTGGGTGCTCAGTACTCAGGGTGCTGGGTGCTCAGTTCTCGGGGTTTTGGGTGCTCAGTGCTCTGGGTGCTCAGTGCTCAGTACTCAGGGTGCTGGGTGCTCAGTACTCAGGGTGCTGGGTGCTCAGTGCTCGGGGTGCTGGGTGCTCAGTACTCAGGGTGCTGTTTGCTCAGTGCTCGGGGTGCTCGGTGCTCAGTACTCAAGGTGCTGGGTGCTCAGTGCTCACTGTGCTGGGTGCTCAGAACTCAGGGTGCTCAGTACTCAGGGTGCTGAGTGCTCAGTACTCAGGGTGCTGGGTGCTCAGTACTCAGGGTGCTGGGTGCTCAGTACTCAGGGTGCTGGGTCCTCAGTGCTCGGGGTGCTGGGTGCTCATTAATCAGGGTGCTGGGTGCTCAGTACTCAGGGTGCTCAGTGCTTGGGGTGCTGGGTGCTCAGTACTCAGGGTGCTCAGTGCTTGGGGTGCTGGGTGCTCAGTGCTCGGGGTGCTGGGTGCGCAGTGCTCGGGGTACTCGGTGCTCAGTGCTCGGGGTGCTGGGTACTCAGTACTCGGGGTGCTCAGTGCTCAGTACTCAGGGTGCTGGGTGCTCAGTGCTCAGGGTGCTGGGTGCTCAGTGCTCGGGGTGCTGGGTGCGCGGTGCTCAGGTTGCTGGGTGCTCAGTACTCGGGGTGCTGGGTGCTCAGTACTCAGGGTGCTGGGTGCTCATTGCTCGGGGTGCTGGGTGCTCAGTGCTCCGGGTGCTGGGTGCTCAGTGCTCGGGGTGCTGGGTGCTCAGTGCTCAGGGTGCTGGGTGCTCAGTGCTCGGGGTGCTCGGTGCTCAGTACTCAGGGTTCTGTGTGCTCAGTGCTCCGGGTGCTGGGTGCTCAGTGCTCAGGGTACTGGGTGCTCAGTACTCAGGGTGCTCGGTGCTTAGTACTCAGGGGGCTGGGTGCTCAGTACTCAGGGTGCTGGGTGCTCAGTGATCAGGGTGCTCTCTGCTCAGTACTCAGGGTGCTGGATGCTCAGTGCTCAGGATGCTGGGTGCTCAGTACTCAGGGTGCTGGGTGCTCAGTGCTCAGGGTGATCAGTGCTCAGTCCTCAGGGTGCTCAGTACTCAGGGTGCTGGGTGCTCAGTGCTCAGGTTGCTCAGTACTCAGGGTGCTGGGTACTCAGTACTCAGGGTGCTGTGTGCTCAGTACTCAGGGTGCTGGGTGCTCATTCTCGTGGTGCTGGGTGCTCAGTGCTCGGGGTGCTGGGTGCTCAGTACTCGGGGTGCTGGGTGCTCAGTGCTCAGCGTGCTGGGTGCTCAGTACTCAGGGTGCTCGGTTCTCAGTACTCAGGGTGCTGGGTGCTCATTCTCGGGGTGCTGGGTGCTCAGTGCTCAGGGTCCTCGGTGCTCAGTACTCAGGGTGCTCAGTACTCAGCGTGCTTTGTGCTCAGTGCTCAGGGTGCTGGGTGCTCAGTACTCAGGGTGCTGGGTGCTCAGTACTCACGGTGCTGGGTTCTCAGTACTCGGGGTGCTGGGTGCTCATTACTCAGTGTGCTGGGTGCTCAGTGCTCAGGGTGCTCGCTGCTCAGTACTCTTTTTGCTGGGTGCTCAGTACTCAGGGTGCTGGGTGCTCAGTGCTCGGGGTGCTCGGTGCTCAGTGCTCAGGATGCTCGGTGCTCAGTACTTTTGGTGCTGGGTGCTCGGTACTCAGGGTGCTGGGTGCTCAGTGCTCGGGGTGCTCGGTGCTCAGTACTCAGGGTGCTGGGTGCTCAGTGCTCAGAATGCTGGGTGCTCAGTACTCAGGGTGCTGGGTGCTCAGTGCTCAGGGTGATCAGTGCTCAGTCCTCAGGGTGCTCAGTACTCAGGGTGCTGGGTGCTCAGTGCTCAGGTTGCTCAGTACTCAGGGTGCTGGGTCCTCAGTACTCAGGGTGCTGTGTGCTCAGTGCTCGGGGTGCTGGGTGCTCCGTACTCAGGGTGCTGGGTGCTCAGTGCTCAGGGTGCTGGGTGCTCAGTACTCAGGGTGCTGTGTGCTCATTCTCGTGGTGCTGGGTGCTCAGTGCTCGGGGTGCTGGGTCCTCAGTACTCGGGGTGCTGGGTGCTCAGTGCTCAGCGTGCTGGGTGCTCAGTACTCAGGGTGCTCGGTTCTCAGTACTCAGGGTGCTGGGTGCTCATTCTCGGGGTGCTGGGTACTCAGTGCTCAGGGTCCTCGGTGCTCAGTACTCAGGGTGCTCAGTACTCAGCGTGCTTTGTGCTCAGTGCTCAGGGTGCTAGGTGCTCAGTACTCAGGGTGCTGGGTGCTCAGTACTCACGGTGCTGGGTGCTCACTACTCGGGGTGCTGGGTGCTCATTACTCAGTGTGCTGGGTGCTCAGTGCTCAGGGTGCTCGCTGCTCAGTACTCTTTTTGCTGGGTGCTCAGTACTCAGGGTGCTGGGTGCTCAGTGCTCGGGGTGCTCGGTGCTCAGTGCTCAGGATGCTCGGTGCTCAGTACTTTTGGTGCTGGGTGCTCGGTACTCAGGGTGCTGGGTGCTCAGTGCTCGGGGTGCTCGGTGCTCAGTACTCAGGGTGCTGGGTGCTCAGTGCTCAGGATGCTGGGTGCTCAGTACTCAGGGTGCTCAGTACTCAGTACTCAGGGTGCTGGGTGCTCAGTGCTTGGGGTGTTGGGTGCTCAGTGCTCAGGGTGCTGGGTGCTCAGTGCTCGGGGTGCTGGGTGCTCAGTACTCGGAGTGCTCGGTGCTCAGTACTCAGGGTGCTGGGTGCTCAGTGCTCAGGTGCTGGGTGCTAAGTACTCAGGTTGCTGGGTGCTCAGTACTCAGGTTGCACAGTACTCAGGGTGCTGGGTGCTCAGTTCTCGGGGTGCTGGGTGCTCAGTACTCAGGGTGCTCAGTACTCAGGATGCTGGGTGCTCAGTACTCAGGGTGCTGGGTGCTCAGTACTCAGGGTGCTGGGTGCTCAGTCCTCAGGGTGCTAAGTGCTCAGGGTGCTGGGTGCTCAGTGCTCGGGGAGCTCGGTGCTCAGTACTCAGGGTGCTGAGTGCTCAGTACTCAGGGTGCTGGGTGCTCAGTACTCAGGGTGCTGGGTGCTCAGTTCTCGGGGTTTTGGGTGCTCAGTGCTCTCGGTGCTCAGTGCTCAGTACTCAGGGTGCTGGGTGCTCAGTACTCAGGGTGCTGGGTGCTCAGTGCTCGGGGTGCTGGGTGCTCAGTACTCAGGGTGCTGTTTGCTCAGTGCTCGGGGTGCTCGGTGCTCAGTACTCAAGGTGCTGGGTGCTCAGTGCTCACGGTGCTGGGTGCTCAGAACTCAGGGTGCTCAGTACTCAGGGTGCTGAGTGCTCAGTACTCAGGGTGCTGGGTGCTCAGTACTCAGGGTGCTGGGTGCTCAGTACTCAGGGTGCTGGGTGCTCAGTGCTCGGGGTGCTGGGTGCTCATTAATCAGGGTGCTGGGTGCTCAGTACTCAGGGTGCTCAGTGCTTGGGGTGCTGGGTGCTCAGTACTCAGGGTGCTCAGTGCTTGGGGTGCTGGGTGCTCAGTGCTCGGGGTGCTGGGTGCGCAGTGCTCGGGGTACTCGGTGCTCAGTGCTCGGGGTGCTGGGTACTCAGTACTCGGGGTGCTCAGTGCTCAGTACTCAGGGTGCTGGGTGCTCAGTGCTCAGGGTGCTGGGTGCTCAGTGCTCGGGGTGCTGGGTGCTCGGTGCTCAGGTTGCTGGGTGCTCAGTACTCGGGGTGCTGGGTGCTCAGTACTCAGGGTGCTGGGTGCTCATTGCTCGGGGTGCTGGGTGCTCAGTGCTCCGGGTGCTGGGTGCTCAGTGCTCGGGGTGCTGGGTGCTCAGTGCTCAGGGTGCTGGGTGCTCAGTGCTCGGGGTGCTCGGTGCTCAGTACTCAGGGTTCTGTGTGCTCAGTGCTCCGGGTGCTGGGTGCTCAGTGCTCAGGGTACTGGGTGCTCAGTACTCAGGGTGCTCGGTGCTTAGTACTCAGGGTGCTGGATGCTCAGTACTCAGGGTGCTCATTGCTCAGGGTGCTGGGTTCTCAGTACTCAGGGTGCTGGGTGCTCAGTACTCAGGGTGCTTAGTGCTCAGTACTCAGGGTGCTCAGTGCTCAGTACTCAGGGTGCTCAGTGCTCAGGGTGCTGGGTGCTCAGTGCTCGGGGTGCTGGGTGCTCAGTGCTCATGGTGCTGTGTGCTCAGTACTCAGGGTGCTGGGTGCTCAGTGCTCGGGGTGCTCGGTGCTCAGTGCTCAGGGTGCTGGGTGCTCAGTACTCAGGGTGCTCATTGCTCAGGGTGCTGGGTTCTCAGTACTCAGGGTGCTGGGTGCTCAGTACTCAGGGTGCTCAGTGCTCAGTACTCAGGGTGCTCAGTGCTCAGTACTCAGGGTGCTCAGTGCTCAGGGTGCTGGGTGCTCAGTGCTCGGGTTGCTGGGTGCTCAGTGCTCACGGTGCTGTGTGCTCAGTCCTCAGGGTGCTCAGTACTCAGGGTGCTGGGTGCTCAGTGCTCAGGTTGCTCAGTACTCAGGGTGCTGGGTCCTCAGTACTCAGGGTGCTGTGTGCTCAGTGCTCGGGGTGCTGGGTGCTCAGTACTCAGGGTGCTGGGTGCTCAGTGCTCAGGGTGCTGGGTGCTCAGTACTCAGGGTGCTCAGTACTCAGGGTGCTGGGTGCTCAGTTCTCAGGGTGCTGGCTGCTCAGTGCTCAGGGTGCTGGGTGCTCAGTGCTCAGGGTGCTCGGTGCTCAGTGCTCAGGTTGCTGGGTGCTCAATACTCAGGGTGCTGGGTGCTCAGTACTCAGGGTGCTCAGTGCTCAGTACTCAGGGTGCTCAGTGCTCAGGGTGCTGGGTGCTCAGTGCTAGGGGTGCTGGGTACTCAGTCCTCAGGGTGCTGGGTGCTCAGTGCTCAGGGTGCTCGGTGCTCAGTGCTCAGGGTGCTGGGTGCTCAGTACTCAGGGTGCTGGGTGCTCAGTGCACGGGGAGCTAGGGGCTCAGTACTCAGGGTGCTGGGTGCTCAGTGCTCAGGGTGCTGGGTGCTCAGTGCTCAGGGTGCTCGGTTCTTAGTACTCATGGTGCTCGGTGCTCGGGGTGCTGGGTGCTCAGTGCTCGGTGTGCTGGGTGCTCAGTGCACGGGGTGCTGGGTGCTGAGTGCTCGGTGTGCTGGGTGCTCAGTGCTCGGGGTGCTGGGTGCTCAGTGCTCGGGGTGCTGGGTGCTCAGTACTCAGGGTGCTCGGTGCTCAGTACTCAGGGTGCTGGGTGCTCAGTGCTCAGGGTGCTGGGTGCTCAGTACTCAGGGTGCTGGGTGCTCGGTGCTCAGTACACTGGTTGCTCAGTACTCAGGGTGCTGGGTGCTCAGTACTCAGGGTGCTCGGTGCTTGGGGTGCTGGGTGCTCAGTTCTCATGGTGCTCAGTGCTTGGGGTGCAGGGTGCTCAGTACTCAGGGTGCTGGTTGCTCAGTGCTCAGGGTGCTGGGTGCTGAGTTCTCAGGGTACTGGGTGCTCAGTACTCAGGGTGCTGGGTGCTCAGTGCTCGGTGTGCTGGGTGCTCAGTGCTCGGGTTGCTGGGTGCTCAGTGCTCGGGTTGCTGGGTGCTCAGTGCTCGGGGTGCTGGGTGCTCAGTGCTCAGGGTGCTGGGTGCTCAGTGCTCGGGATGCTGGGTGCTCAGTGCTCGGTGTGCTCGGTGCTGAGTGCTCGCGGTGGTGGGTGCTCAGTACTCGGGGTGCTCAGTGCTCAGTACTCAGGGTGCTGGGTGCTCAGTACTCAGGGTGCTGGGTGCTCATTGCTCGGGGTGCTGGGTCCTCAGTGTTACGGGTGCTGGGTGCTCAGTGCTCGGGGTGCTGGGTGCTCAGTGCTCGGGGCCCTGGGTGCTCAGTGCTCGGGGTGCTCGGTGCTCAGTACTCAGGGTTCTGGGTGCTCAGTGCTCAGGGTGCTCGGTGCTCAGTACTCAGCGTGCTGGGTGCTCAGTGCTCAGTGTGCTCGGTGCTCAGTACGTTGGGTGCTCAGTACTCAGGGTGTTGGGTGCTCAGTGCTCAGGGTGATCGGTGCTCAGTACTCAGGGTGCTCAGTACTCAGGGTGCTGGGTGCTCAGGGCTCGGGGTGCTGGGAGCTCAGTACTCAGGGTGCTGGGTGCTCAGTGCTCGGGGTGCTGGGTGCTGAGTGCTCAGGGTGCTGGGTGCTCAGTACTCGGGGTGCTCGGTGCTCAGTACTCAGGGTGCTGGGTGCTCACTACTCAGGGTGCTGGGTGCTCAGTGATCAGGGTGCTCTCTGCTCAGTACTCAGGGTGCTGGGTGCTCAGCGCTCAGGATGCTGGGTGCTCAGTACTCAGGGTGCTGGGTGCTCAGTGCTCAGGGTGATCGGTGCTCAGTCCTCAGGGTGCTCAGTACTCAGGGTGCTGGGTGCTCAGTGCTCAGGTTGCTCAGTACTCAGGGTGCTGGGTACTCAGTACTCAGGGTGCTGTGTGCTCAGTGCTCGGGGTGCTGGTGCTGGGTGCTCAGTACTCAGGGTGCTGGGTGCTCAGTGCTCAGGGTGCTGGGTGCTCAGTACTCAGGGTGCTGGGTGCTCATTCTCGTGGTGCTGGGTTCTCAGTGCTCGGGGTGCTGGGTGCTCAGTACTCGGGGTGCTGGGTGCTCAGTGCTCAGCGTGCTGGGTGCTCAGTACTCAGGGTGCTCGGTTCTCAGGGTGCTGGGTGCTCAGTGCTCAGGTTGCTCAGTACTCAGGGTGCTGGGTACTCAGTACTCAGGGTGCTGGGTGCTCACTGCTCAGGGTGCTGGGTGCTCATTCTCGGGGTGCTGGGTGCTCAGTGCTCAGGGTCCTCGGTGCTCAGTACTCAGGGTGCTCAGTACTCAGCGTGCTTTGTGCTCAGTGCTCAGGGTGCTGGGTGCTCAGTACTCAGGGTGCTGGGTGCTCAGTACTCACGGTGCTGGGTGCTCAGTACTCGGGGTGCTGGGTGCTCATTTCTCAGTGTGCTGGGTGCTCAGTGCTCAGGGTGCTCGCTGCTCAGTACTTTTGGTGCTGGGTGCTCGGTACTCAGGGTGCTGGGTGCTCAGTGCTCGGGGTGCTCGGTGCTCAGTACTCAGGGTGCTGGGTGCTCAGTGCTCAGGATGCTGGGTGCTCAGTACTCAGGGTGCTCAGTACTCAGTACTCAGGGTGCTGGGTGCTCAGTGCTCAGGGTGCTGGGTGCTCAGTGCTCAGGGTGCTGGGTGCTCAGTGCTCGGGGTGCTGGGTGCTCGGTGCTCAGGTTGCTGGGTGCTCAGTACTCGTGGTGCTGGGTGCTCAGTACTCAGGGTGCTGGGTGCTCATGTCTCAGGGTGCTGGGTGCTCAGTGTTCCGGGTGCTGGGTGCTCAGTGCTCGGGGTGCTGGGTGCTCAGTGCTCAGGGTGCTGGGTGCTCAGTGCTCGGGGTGCTCGGTGCTCAGTACTCAGGGTTCTGTGTGCTCAGTGCTCCGGGTGCTGGTTGCTCAGTGCTCAGGGTACTGGGTGCTCAGTACTCAGGGTGCTCGGTGCTTAGTACTCAGGGTGCTGGGTGCTCAGTACTCAGGGTGCTCATTGCTCAGGGTGCTGGGTTCTCAGTACTCAGGGTGCTGGGTGCTCAGTACTCAGGGTGCTTAGTGCTCAGTACTCAGGGTGCTCAGTGCTCAGTACTCAGGGTGGTCAGTGCTCAGGGTGCTGGGTGCTCAGTGCTCGGGGTGCTGGGTGCTCAGTGCTCACGGTGCTGTGTGCTCAGTACTCAGGGTGCTGGGTGCTCAGTGCTCGGGGTGCTTGGTGCTCAGTGCTCAGGGTGCTGGGTGCTCAGTACTCAGGGTGCTCATTGCTCAGGGTGCTGGGTTCTCAGTACTCAGGGTGCTGGGTGCTCAGTACTCAGGGTGCTCAGTGCTCAGTACTCAGGGTGCTCAGTGCTCTGTACTCAGGGTGCTCAGTGCTCAGGGTGCTGGGTGCTCAGTGCTCGGGGTGCTGGGTGCTCAGTGCTCACGGTGCTGTGTGCTCAGTACTCAGGGTGCTCAGTACTCAGGGTGCTGGGTGCTCAGTTCTCAGGGTGCTGGCTGCTCAGTGCTCAGGGTGCTGGGTGCTCAGTGCTCAGGGTGCTCGGTGCTCAGTGCTCACGTTGCTGGGTGCTCAATACTCAGGGTGCTGGGTGCTCAGTACTCAGGGTGCTCAGTGCTCAGTACTCAGGGTGCTCAGTGCTCAGGGAGCTGGGTGCTCAGTGCTCGGGATGCTGGGTACTCAGTCCTCAGGGTGCTGGGTGCTCAGTGCTCAGGGTGCTCGGTGCTCAGGTTGCTGGGTGCTCAGTACTCAGGGTGCTGAGTGCTCAGTGCACGGGTTGCTAGGGGCTCAGTACTCAGGGTGCTGGGTGCTCAGTGCTCAGGGTGCTGGGTGCTCAGTGCTCAGGGTGCTCGGTTCTTAGTACTCATGGTGCTTGGTGCTCGGGGTGCTGGGAGCTCAGTGGTCCGTGTGCTGGGTGCTCAGTGCACGTGGTGCTGGGTGCTGAGTGCTCGGTTTGCTGGGTGCTCAGTGCTCGGGGTGCTGGGTGTTCAGTGCTCGGGGTGCTGGGTGCTCAGTACTCAGGGTGCTCTGTTCTCAGTACTAAGGGTGCTGGGTGCTCAGTGCTCAGGGTGCTGGGTGCTCAGTACTCAGGGTGCTGGGTGCTCGGTGCTCAGTACACTGGGTGCTCAGTACTCAGGGTGCTGGGTGCTCAGTACTCAGGGTGCTCGGTGCTTGGGGTGCTGGGTGCTCAGTTCTCAGGGTGCTCAGTGCTTGGGGTGCAGGGTGCTCAGTACTCAGGGTGCTGGTTGCTCAGTGCTCAGGGTGCTGGGTGCTGAGTACTCAGGGTGCTGGGTGCTCAGTACTCAGGGTGCTGGGTGCTCAGTGCTCGGTGTGCTGGGTGCTCAGTGCTCGGGTTGCTGGGTGCTCAGTGCTCGGGTTGCTGGGTGCTCAGTGCTCGGGGTGCTGGGTGCTCAGTGCTCAGGGTGCTGGGTGCTCAGTGCTCGGGATGCTGGGTGCTCAGTGCTCGGTGTGCTCGGTGCTCAGTGCTCGGGGTGGTGGGTGCTCAGTACTCGGGGTGCTCAGTGCTCAGTACTCAGGGTGCTGGGTGCTCAGTACTCAGGGTGCTGGGTGCTCATTGCTCGGGGTGCTGGGTCCTCAGTGTTACGGGTGCTGGGTGCTCAGTGCTCGGGGTGCTGGGTGCTCAGTGCTCGGGGCCCTGGGTGCTCAGTGCTCGGGGTGCTCGGTGCTCAGTACTCAGGGTTCTGGGTGCTCAGTGCTCAGGGTGCTCGGTGCTCAGTACTCAGGGTGCTGGGTGCTCAGTGCTCAGTGTGCTCGGTGCTCAGTCCTCAGGGTGCTCAGTACTCAGAGTGCTGGGTGCTCAGTGCTCAGGTTGCTCAGTACTCAGGGTGCTGGGTACTCAGTACTCAGGGTGCTGTGTGCTCAGTGCTCGGGGTGCTGGTGCTGGGTGCTCAGTACTCAGGGTGCTGGGTGCTCAGTGCTCAGGGTGCTGGGTGCTCAGTACTCAGGGTGCTGGGTGCTCATTCTCGTGGTGCTGGGTTCTCAGTGCTCGGGGTGCTGGGTGCTCAGTACTCGGGGTGCTGGGTGCTCAGTGCTCAGCGTGCTGGGTGCTCAGTACTCAGGGTGCTCGGTTCTCAGGGTGCTGGGTGCTCAGTGCTCAGGTTGCTCAGTACTCAGGGTGCTGGGTACTCAGTACTCAGGGTGCTGGGTGCTCACTGCTCAGGGTGCTGGGTGCTCATTCTCGGGGTGCTGGGTGCTCAGTGCTCAGGGTCCTCGGTGCTCAGTACTCAGGGTGCTCAGTACTCAGCGTGCTTTGTGCTCAGTGCTCAGGGTGCTGGGTGCTCAGTACTCAGGGTGCTGGGTGCTCAGTACTCACGGTGCTGGGTGCTCAGTACTCGGGGTGCTGGGTGCTCATTTCTCAGTGTGCTGGGTGCTCAGTGCTCAGGGTGCTCGCTGCTCAGTACTCTTTTTGCTGGGTGCTCAGTACTCAGGGTGCTGGGTGCTCAGTGCTGGGGGTGCTCGGTGCTCAGTGCTCAGGATGCTCGGTGCTCAGTACTTTTGGTGCTGGGTGCTCGGTACTCAGGGTGCTGGGTGCTCAGTGCTCGGGGTGCTCGGTGCTCAGTACTCAGGGTGCTGGGTGCTCAGTGCTCAGGATGCTGGGTGCTCAGTACTCAGGGTGCTCAGTACTCAGTACTCAGGGTGCTGGGTGCTCAGTGCTCAGGGTGCTGGGTGCTCAGTGCTCAGGGTGCTGGGTGCTCAGTGCTCGGGGTGCTGGGTGCTCGGTGCTCAGGTTGCTGGGTGCTCAGTACTCGTGGTGCTGGGTGCTCAGTACTCAGGGTGCTGGGTGCTCATGTCTCAGGGTGCTGGGTGCTCAGTGTTCCGGGTGCTGGGTGCTCAGGGCTCGGGGTGCTGGGTGCTCAGTGCTCAGGGTGCTGGGTGCTCAGTGCTCGGGGTGCTCGGTGCTCAGTACTCAGGGTTCTGTGTGCTCAGTGCTCCGGGTGCTGGTTGCTCAGTGCTCAGGGTACTGGGTGCTCAGGACTCAGGGTGCTCGGTGCTTAGTACTCAGGGTGCTGGGTGCTCAGTACTCAGGGTGCTCATTGCTCAGGGTGCTGGGTTCTCAGTACTCAGGGTGCTGGGTGCTCAGTACTCAGGGTGCTTAGTGCTCAGTACTCAGGGTGCTCAGTGCTCAGTACTCAGGGTGGTCAGTGCTCAGGGTGCTGGGTGCTCAGTGCTCGGGGTGCTGGGTGCTCAGTGCTCACGGTGCTGTGTGCTCAGTACTCAGGGTGCTGGGTGCTCAGTGCTCGGGGTGCTTGGTGCTCAGTGCTCAGGGTGCTGGGTGCTCAGTACTCAGGGTGCTCATTGCTCAGGGTGCTGGGTTCTCAGTACTCAGGGTGCTGGGTGCTCAGTACTCAGGGTGCTCAGTGCTCAGTACTCAGGGTGCTCAGTGCTCTGTACTCAGGGTGCTCAGTGCTCAGGGTGCTGGGTGCTCAGTGCTCGGGGTGCTGGGTGCTCAGTGCTCACGGTGCTGTGTGCTCAGTACTCAGGGTGCTCAGAACTCAGGGTGCTGGGTGCTCAGTTCTCAGGGTGCTGGCTGCTCAGTGCTCAGGGTGCTGGGTGCTCAGTGCTCAGGGTGCTCGGTGCTCAGTGCTCACGTTGCTGGGTGCTCAATACTCAGGGTGCTGGGTGCTCAGTACTCAGGGTGCTCAGTGCTCAGTACTCAGGGTGCTCAGTGCTCAGGGAGCTGGGTGCTCAGTGCTCGGGATGCTGGGTACTCAGTCCTCAGGGTGCTGGGTGCTCAGTGCTCAGGGTGCTCGGTGCTCAGGTTGCTGGGTGCTCAGTACTCAGGGTGCTGAGTGCTCAGTGCACGGGTTGCTAGGGCTCAGTACTCAGGGTGCTGGGTGCTCAGTGCTCAGGGTGCTGGGTGCTCAGTGCTCAGGGTGCTCGGTTCTTAGTACTCATGGTGCTTGGTGCTCGGGGTGCTGGGAGCTCAGTGGTCCGTGT
>NW_024543193.1:0-31010 GCF_018167655.1 Microtus oregoni
CAGTACTCAGGGTGCTGGGTGCTCAGTACTCAGGGTGCTTGGTGCTCAGTACTCAGGGTGCTGGGTGCTCAGTGCTCGGTGTGCTGCGTGCTCAGTGCTCAGGGTGCTGGGTGCTCAGTGCTCAGGGTGCTGGTTGCTCAGTACTCAGGGTGCTGGGTGTTCAGTGCTCGGGGTGCTAGGTGCTCAGTACTCAAGGTGCTGGGTGCTCAGTGCTCAGGGTGCTGGGTGCTCAGTCCTCGGGGTGCTCCGTGCTCAGTGATCAGGGTGCTGGGTGCTCAGTACTCAGGGTTCTCAGTGCTCAGTACTCAGGGTGCTGGGTGCTCAGTGCTCAGGGTGCTGGGTGCTCAGTACTCAGGGTGCTCAGTGCTCAGTACTCGGGGTGCTTGGTGCTCAGTGCTCAGGGTGCTCAGTGCTCAGTGCTCGGGGTGCTGGGTGCTCAGTGCTCGGGGCGCTGGGTGCTCAGAGCTCGGGGTGCTGGGTACTCAGTACTCAGGGTGCTCAGTGCTCAGTGCTCAGGGTGCTGGGTGCTCAGTACTCAGGGTGCTCAGTGCTCAGTACTCGGGGTGCTGGGTGCTGAGTGCTCAGGGAGCTCAGTGCTCAGTGCTCGGGGTGCTGGGTGCTCAGTGCTCAGGTTGATCGGTGCTCAGTTCTCAGGTTGCTGGGTGCTCAGTCTTCAGGGTGCTCAGTGCTCAGGGTGCTGGGTGCTCAGTGCTCGGGGTGCTCGGAGCTCAGTACTCAGGGTGCTGAGTGCTCAGTACTCAGGGTGCTGGGTGCTCAGTACTCAGGGTGCTGGGTGCTCAGTACTCAGGGTGCTTGGTGCTCAGTACTCAGGGTGCTGGGTGCTCAGTGCTCGGGGTGCTGCGTGCTCAGTGCTCAGGGTGCTGGGTGCTCAGTGCTCAGGGTGCTGGTTGCTCAGTACTCAGGGTGCTGGGTGTTCAGTGCTCAGGGTGCTAGGTGCTCAGTACTCAAGGTGCTGGGTGCTCAGTGCTCAGGGTGCTGGGTGCTCAGTCCTCGGGGTGCTCCGTGCTCAGTGATCAGGGTGCTGGGTGCTCAGTACTCAGGGTTCTCAGTGCTCAGTACTCAGGGTGCTGGGTGCTCAGTGCTCAGGGTGCTGGGTGCTCAGTACTCAGGGTGCTCAGTGCTCAGTACTCGGGGTGCTTGGTGCTCAGTGCTCAGGGTGCTCAGTGCTCAGTGCTCGGGGTGCTGGGTGCTCAGTGCTCGGGGCGCTGGGTGCTCAGTGCTCGGGGTGCTGGGTACTCAGTACTCAGGGTGCTCAGTGCTCAGTGCTCAGGGTGCTGGGTGCTCAGTACTCAGGGTGCTCAGTGCTCAGTACTCGGGGTGCTGGGTGCTGAGTGCTCAGGGAGCTCAGTGCTCAGTGCTCGGGGTGCTGGGTGCTCAGTGCTCGGGGCGCTGGGTGCTCAGTGCTCGGGGTGCTGGGTGCTCAGTACTAGGGGGGCTGGGTGCTCAGTGCTCAGGGTGCTCAGTGCTCAGTACTCAGTGCTCAGGGTGCTCAGTGCTCAGTGCTCAGAGTGCTGGGTGTTCAGTACTCAGGGTGCTGGGTGCTCAGTACTCAGGGTGCTGGGTGCTCAGTGCTCAGGTTGCTGGGTGCTCAGTACTCTGGATGTTGGGTGCTCAGTACTCAGGGTGCTGGGTGCTCAGTGCTCGGGGTGCTGGGTGCTCAGTGCTCAGGGTGCTGGGTGCTCAGTACTCAGGGTGCTTTGTGCTCAGTACTCAGGGTGCTGGGTGCTTAGTGCTCGAGGTGCTCGGTGCTCAGTACTCAAGGTGCTGGGTGCTCAGTGCTCAGGGTGCTGGGTGCTCAGTCCTCGGGGTGCTACGTGCTCAGGGTGCTGGGTGCTCAGTGCTCGGGGTGCTGGGTGCTCAGTGCTCGGGGTGCTGGGTGCTGAGTGCTCAGGGTGCTGGGTGCTCAGTGCTCGGGGTGCTCGGTGCTCAGTGCTCAGGGTCCTGGGTACTCAGTACTCAGGGTGCTGGGTGCTTAGTACTCAGGGTGCTCAGTGCTCAGTACACAGGGTGCTGGGTGCTCAGTGCTCGGGGTGCTGGGTGCTCAGTGCTCAGTACTCTGTGTGCTGGGTGCTCAGTGCTCGGGGTGCTGGGTGCTCAGTACTCAGCGTGCTGGGTGCTCAGTACTCAGGGTGCTGGGTGCTCAGTGCTCATGGTGCTGGGTGCTCAGTGCTCAGGGTGCTGGGTACTCAGTGATCGGGGTGCTGGGTGCTCAGTACTCAGGGTGCTCAGTGCTCGGGGAGCTCGGTGCTCAGTACTCAGGGTGCTGGTTGCTCAGTACTCAGTGCTCGGTGTCCTGGGTGCTCCGTGCTCGGGGTGCTGGGTGCTCAGTGCTCTGGGTGCTTAGTACTCAGTACTCAGGGTGCTGGGTGCTCAGTACTCAGGGTGCTGGGTGCTCATTCTCGGGGTGCTGGGTGCTCAGTGCTCGGGGTGCTCCTTTCTCAGTACTCAGGGTGCTGGGGGCTCAATACTCAGGGTGCTGGGTGCTCAGTACTCAGGGTGCTCGGTTCTCAGTACTCAGGGTGCTGGGTGCTCATTCTCGGGGTGCTGGGTGCTCAGTACTCAGGGTGCTGGGTGCTCAGTGCTCGGGGTTCTGGGTGCTCAGTGCTCAGGGTGATCGGTGCTCAGTACTTAGGGTGCTGGGTGCTCAGTGCTCAGGGTGCTGGGTGCTCAGTCCTCAGGGTGCTCAGTGCTCAGGGTGCTGGGTGCTCAGTGCTCGTGGTGCTCGGTGCTCAGTACTCAGGGTGCTGAGTGCTCAGTACTCAGGGTGCTGGGTGCTCACTACTCAGGGTGATGGGTGCTCAGTGCTCAGGGTGCTGGGTGATCAGTGCTCAGGGTGCTGGGTGCTCAGTGCTCGGGGTGCTGGGTGCTCAGTACTCAGTGTCCTGGGTGCTAAGTGCTCAGGGTGCTGGGTGCTCAGTGCTCGGGGCGCTGGGTGCTCAGTGCTCGGGGTGCTCGGAGCTCAGTACTCAGGGTGCTGGGTGCTCAGTGCTCGGGGTGATCGGTGCTCAGTACTCAGGGTGCTGGGTGCTCAGTGCTCGGGATGCTCGGTGCTCAGTACGTTGGGTGCTCACTACTCAGGGTGCTGGGTGCTGAGTGCTTGGGTGATCGGTGCTCAGTACTCTGGGTGCTGGGTGCTCAGTGCTCGGGGTGCTCTGTGGTCAATACGTTGGGTGCTCACTACTCAGGTGCTGGGTGCTCAGTGCTCAGGGTGCTGGGTGCTCAGTGCTCAGGGTGCTGGGTGCTCAGTGCTCAGGGTGCTGGGTGTTCAGTACTCAGGGTGCTGGGTGCTCAGTGCTCAGGGTGCTGGGTGCTCAGTACTCAGGGTGCTGGGTGCTCAGTACTCAGGGTGCTGGGTGCTCAGTGCTCAGGGTGCAGGGTACTCAGTGCTCAGGGTGCTCGGTGCTCAGTACTCGGGGTGCTGGGTGCTCATTCTCGGGGTGCTGGATGCTCACTGCTCGGGGTGCTGGGTGCTCAGTACTCAGGGTGCTGGGTGCTCAGTGCTCAGGGTGCTAGGTGCTCAGGGCTCAGGGTGCTGGGTGCTCAGTACTCAGGGTGCTGGGTGATCAGTGCTCGGGGTGCTGGGTGCTCAGTGCTCAGGGTGCTGGGTGCTCAGTGCTCAGGGTGCCGGGTGCTCAGTACTCAGGGTGCTGGGTGTTCAGTGCTCGGGGTGCTCGGTGCTCAGTACTCAAGGTGCTGGGTTCTCAGTGCTCAGGGTGCTGGGTGCTCAGTGATCAGGGTGCTGGGTGCTCAGTACTCAGGGTGCTCGGTGCTCAGTACTCAGGGTTCTCAGTGCTCAGTACTCAGGGTGCTGGGTACTCAGTGCTCAGGGTGCTGGGTGCTCAGTACTCAGGGTGCTCAGCGCTCAGTACTTGGGGTGATTGGTGCTCAGTACTCAGGGTGCTCAGTGCTCAGTACTCGGGGTGCTGGGTGCTCAGTGCTCAGGGTGCTCAGTGCTCAGTGCTCGGGTTGCTGGGTGCTCAGTGCTAGGGGCGCTGGGTTCTCAGTGCTCGGGGTGCTGGGTGCTCAGTACTCGGGGTGCTGGGTGCTCAGTGCTCAGGGTGCTCAGTGCTCAGTACTCAGTGCTCAGGGTGCTCAGTGCTCAGTGCTCAGGGTGCTGGGTGTTCAGTACTCAGGGTGCTGGGTGCTCAGTACTCAGGGTGCTGGGTGCTCAGTGCTCAGGGTGCTGGGTGCTGAGTGCTCGGGGCGCTGGGTGCTCAGTGCTTGGGGTGCTCGGAGCGCAGTACTCAGGGTGCTGGGTGCTCAGTGCTCGGGTGATCGGTGCTCAGTACTCAGGGTGCTGGGTGCTCAGTGCTCGGGGTGCTCGGTGCTCAGTACGTTGGGTGCTCACTACTCAGGGTGCTGGGTGCTCAGTGCTCAGGGTGCTGGGTGCTCAGTGCTCAGGGTGCTGGGTGCTCAGTGCTCAGGGTGCTGGGTGCTCAGTACTCAGGGTTCTGGGTGCTCAGTGCTCAGGGTGCTGGGTGCTCAGTGCTCAGGGTGCTGGGTGCTCAGTACTCAGTGTGCTGGGTGCTCAGTACTCGGGATGCTGGGTGCTCAGTACTCAGGGTGCTGGGTGCTCAGTACTCAGGGTGCTGGGTGCTCAGTGCTCAGGGTGCTGGGTGCTCAGTGCTCGGTGTGCTGTGTGCTCAGTGCTCAGTAGTCAGGGTGCTGGGTGCTCAGTGCTCGGGGTGCTCGGTGCTCAGTACGTTGGGTGCTCACTACTCAGGGTGCTGGGTGCTCAGTGCTCAGGGGTGCTGGGGGCTCAGTGCTCAGGGTGCTGGGTGCTCAGTGCTCAGGGTGCAGGGTACTCAGTGCTCAGGGTGCTCGGTGCTCAGTACTCGGGGTGCTGGGTGCTCATTCTCGGGGTGCTGGATGCTCACTGCTCGGGGTGCTGGGTGATCAGTACTCAGGGTGCTGGGTGCTCAGGGCTCAGGGTGCTGGGTGCTCAGTACTCAGGGTGCTGGGTGCTCAGGGCTCAGGGTGCTGGGTGCTCAGTACTCAGGGTGCTGGGAGCTCAGTGCTCAGGGTGATCGGTGCTCAGTACTCAGGGTGCTCAGTACTCAGGGTGCTGGGAGCTCAGTGCTCGGGGTGCTGGGTGCTCAGTACTCAGGGTGCTGGGTGCTCAGTGCTCGGGGTGCTGGGTGCTCAGTGCTCAGCGTGATCGGTGCTCAGTACTCAGGGTGCTGGGTGCTCAGTGCTCAGGGTGCTGGGGTGCTCAGTCCTCAGGGTGCTCAGTGCTCAGGGTGCTGGGTGCTCAGTGCTCGGGGTGCTGGGTGCTCAGTGCTCAGTGCTCAGGGTGCTGGGTGCTCAGTGCTCACTGCTCAGGGTGCTGGTTGCTCAGTATTCAGGGTGCTGGGTGCTCAGTACTCAGGGTGCTGGGTGCTCAGTGCTCAGGGTGCTGGGTGCTCAGTACTCAGGGTGCTGGGTGATCAGTTCTCGGGGTGCTGGGTGCTCAGTGCTCAGGGTGCTGGGTGCTCAGTGCTCAGGGTGCCGGGTGCTCAGTACTCAGGGTGCTGGGTGTTCAGTGCTCGGGGTGCTCGGTGCTCAGTACTCAAGGTGCTGGGTTCTCAGTGCTCAGGGTGCTGGGTGCTCAGTGATCAGGGTGCTGGGTGCTCAGTACTCAGGGTGCTCGGTGCTCAGTACTCAGGGTTCTCAGTGCTCAGTACTCAGGGTGCTGGGTAGTCAGTGCTCAGGGTTCTGGGTGCTCAGTACTCAGGGTGCTCAGTGCTCAGTACTCGGGGTGCTTGGTGCTCAGTACTCAGGGTGCTCAGTGCTCAGTACTCGGGGTGCTGGGTGCTCAGTGTTAGGGGCGCTGGGTGCTCAGTGCTAGGGGCGCTGGGTGCTCAGTACTCGGGGTGCTGGGTGCTCAGTACTCAGGGTGCTGGGTGCTCAGTACTCAGGGTGCTGGGTGCTCAGTACTCAGGTGCTGGGTGCTCAGTCCTCAGGGTGCTGGGTGCTCAGTGCTCGGTGTGCTGTGTGCTCAGTGCTCAGTAGTCAGGGTGCTGGGTGCTCAGTGCTCGGGGTGCTCGGTGCTCAGTACGTTGGGTGCTCACTACTCAGGGTGCTGGGTGCTCAGTGCTCAGGGTGCTGGGGGCTCAGTGCTCAGGGTGCTGGGTGCTCAGTGCTCAGGGTGCTGGGTGCTCAGTACTCAGGGTGCTGGGTGCTCAGTGCTTGGGGTGCTGAGTGCTCAGTGCTCCGGGTGCTGGGTGCTCAGTACTCGGGGTGCTGGGTGCTCAGTACTCAGGGTGCTGGGTGCTCAGTGCTCAGGGTGCTGGGTGCTCAGTACTCAGGGTGCTGGGAGCTCAGTGCTCAGGGTGATCGGTGCTCAGTACTCAGGGTGCTCAGTACTCAGGGTGCTGGGTGCTCAGTGCTCAGGGTGCTGGGTGCTCAATACTCAGGGTGCTGGGTGCTCAGTGCTCGGGTTTCTGGGTGCTCAGTGCTCAGGGTGATCGGTGCTCAGTACTCAGGGTGCTGGGTGCTCAGTGCTCAGGGTGCTGGGTGCTCAGTCCTCAGGGTGCTCAGTGCTCGGGGTGCTGGGTGCTGAGTGCTCAGGGTGCTGGGTGCTCAGTGCTCGGGGTGCTCGGTGCTCAGTGCTCAGTGTCCTGGGTACTCAGTACTCAGGGTGCTGGGTGATTAGTACTCAGGGTGCTCAGTGCTCAGTACACATGGTGCTGGGTGCTCAGTGCTCGGGGTGCTGGGTGCTCAGTGCTCAGTACTCTGTGTGCTGGGTGCTCAGTGCTTGGGGTGCTGGGTGCTCAGTACTCAGCGTGCTGGGTGCTCAGTACTCAGGGTGCTGGGTGCTCAGTGCTCAGGGTGCTGGGTGCTCAGTGCTCAGGGTGCTGGGTACTCAGTGATCGGGGTGCTGGGTGCTCAGTACTCAGGGTGCTCAGTGCTCGGGGAGCTCGGTGCTCAGTGCTCGTGGTGCTCGGTGCTCAGTACTCAGGGTGCTGAGTGCTCAGTACTCAGGGAGCTGGGTGCTCACTACTCAGGGTGCTGGGTGCTCAGTGCTCAGGGTGCTGGGTGATCAGTGCTCAGGGTGCTGGGTGCTCAGTGCTCGGGGTGCTGGGTGCTCAGTACTCAGTGTCCTGGGAGCTAAGTGCTCAGGGTGCTGGGTGCTCAGTGCTCGGGGCGCTGGGTGCTCAGTGCTCGGGGTGCTCGGAGCTCAGTACTCAGGGTGCTGGGTGCTCAGTGCTCGGGGTGATCGGTGCTCAGTACTCAGGGTGCTGGGTGCTCAGTGCTCGGGATGCTCGGTGCTCAGTACGTTGGGTGCTCACTACTCAGGGTGCTGGGTGCTCAGTGCTTGGGTGATCGGTGCTCAGTACTCAGGGTGCTGGGTGCTCAGTGCTCGGGGTGCTCTGTGCTCAATACGTTGGGTGCTCACAACTCAGGGTGCTGGGTGCTCAGTGCTCAGGGTGCTGGGTGCTCAGTGCTCAGGGAGCTGGGTGCTCAGTGCTCAGGGTGCTGGGTGCTCAGTGCTCAGGGTGCTGGGTGTTCAGTACTCCGGGTGCTGGGTGCTCAGTGCTCAGGGTGCTGGGTGCTCAGTACTCAGGGTGCTGGGTGCTCAGTACTCAGGGTGCTGGGTGCTCAGTGCTCAGGGTGCAGGGTACTCAGTGCTCAGGGTGCTCGGTGCTCAGTACTCGGGGTGCTGGGTGCTCATTCTCGGGGTGCTGGATGCTCACTGCTCGGGGTGCTGGGTGCTCAGTACTCAGGGTGCTGGGTGCTCAGTGCTCAGTTTGCTGGGTGCTCAGTACTCAGGGTGCTGGGTGCTCAGGGCTCAGGGTGCTGGGTGCTCCGTACTCAGGGTGCTGGGTGCTCAGTGCTCAGGGTGCTGGGTGCTCAGTACTCAGGGTGCTGGGAGCTCAGTGATCAGGGTGATCGGTGCTCAGTACTCAGGGTGCTCAGTACTCAGGGTGCTGGGTGCTCAGTGCTCGGGGTGCTGGGTGCTCAGTACTCAGCGTGCTGGGTGCTCAGTGTTCGGGGTGCTGGGTGCTCAGTGCTCAGGGTGATCGGTGCTCAGTACTCAGGGTGCTGGGTGCTCAGTGCTCAGGGTGCTGGGTGCTCAGTCCTCAGGGTGCTCAGTGCTCAGGGTGCTGGGTGCTCAGTGCTCGGGGTGGTGGGTGCTCAGTGCTCAGTGCTCAGGGTGCTGGGTGCACAGTGCTCAGTGCTCAGGGTGCTGGGTGCTCAGTGCTCGGGGTGCTGGGTGCTCAGTGCTCAGTACTCAGGGTGCTGGGAGCTCAGTGCTCAGGGTGATCGGTGCTCAGTACTCAGGGTGCTCAGTACTCAGGGTGCTGGGTGCTCAGTGCTCGGTGTGCTGGGTGCTCAGTACTCAGGGTGCTGGGTGCTCAGTGCTCGGGGTTCTGGGTGCTCAGTGCTCAGGGTGATCGGTGCTCAGTACTCAGGGTGCTGGGTGCTCAGTGCTCAGGGTGCTGGGTGCTCAGTCCTCAGGGTGCTCAGTGCTCAGGGTGCTGGGTGCTCAGTGCTCGTGGTGCTCGGCGCTCAGTACTCAGGGTGCTGAGTGCTCAGTACTCAGGGTGCTGGGTGCTCAGTGCTCAGGGTGCTGGGTGATCAGTGCTCAGGGTGCTGGGTGCTCAGTGCTCGGGGTGCTGGGTGCTCAGTACTCAGGGTCCTGGGTGCTAAGTGCTCAGGGTGCTGGGTGCTCAGTGCTCGGGGCGCTGGGTGCTCAGTGCTCGGGGTGCTCGGAGCTCAGTACTCAGTGTGCTGGGTGCTCAGTGCTCGGGGTGATCGGTGCTCAGTACTCAGGGTGCTGGGTGCTCAGTGCTCAGGGTGCTTGGTGCTCAGTACGTTGGGTGCTCACTACTCAGGGTGCTGGGTGCTCAGTGCTTGGGTGATCGGTGCTCAGTACTCAGGGTGCTGGGTGCTCAGTGCTCAGGGTGCTGGGTGCTCAGTGCTCAGGGTGCTGGGTGCTCAGTGCTCAGGGTGCTGGGTGTTCAGTACTCAGGGTGATGGGTGCTCAGTGCTCAGGGTGCTGGGTGCTCAGTACTCAGCGTGCTGGGTGCTCAGTACTCAGGGTGCTGGGTGCTCAGTGCTCAGGGTGCTGGGTACTCAGTGCTCAGGGTGCTCGGTGCTCAGTACTCGGGGTGCTGGGTGCTCATTCTCTGGGTGCTGGGTGCTCAGTGCTCGGGGTGCTGGGTGCTCAGTACTCAGGGTGCTGGGTGCTCAGTGCTCAGGGTGCTGGGTGCTCAGTACTCAGGGTGCTGGGTGCACAGGGCTCAGGGTGCTGGGTGCTCAGTACTCAGGGTGCTGGGTGCTCAGTGCTCAGGGTGATGGGTGCTCAGTACTCAGGGTGCTGGGAGCTCAGTGCTCAGGGTGATCGGTGCTCAGTACTCAGGGTGCTCAGTACTCAGGGTGCTGGTTGCTCAGTGCTCGGGGTGCTGGGTGCTCAGTACTCAAGGTGCTGGATGCTCAGTGCTCGGGGTGCTGGGTGCTCAGTGCTCAGGGTGCTGGGTGCTCAGTACTCAGGGTGCTGGGTGCTCAGTGCTCAGGGTGCTGGGTGCTCAGTCCTCAGGGTGCTCAGTCCTCAGGGTGCTCAGTGCTCAGGGTGCTGGGTGCTCAGTGCTCGGGGTGCTGGGTGCTCAGTGCTCAGTGCTCAGGGTGCTGGGTGCTCAGTGCTCAGTGCTCAGGGTGCTGGTTGCTCAGTATTCAGGGTGCTGGGTGCTCAGTACTCAGGGTGCTGGGTGCTCAGTGCTCAGGGTGCTGGGTGCTCAGTACTCAGGGTGCTGGGTGATCAGTTCTCGGGGTGCTGGGTGCTCAGTGCTCAGGGTGCTGGGTGCTCAGTGCTCAGGGTGCCGGGTGCTCAGTACTCAGGGTGCTGGGTGTTCAGTGCTCGGGGTGCTCGGTGCTCAGTACTCAAGGTGCTGGGTTCTCAGTGCTCAGGGTGCTGGGTGCTCAGTGATCAGGGTGCTGGGTGCTCAGTACTCAGGGTGCTCGGTGCTCAGTACTCAGGGTTCTCAGTGCTCAGTACTCAGGGTGCTGGGTGCTCAGTACTCAGGGTGCTCAGTGCTCAGTACTCGGGGTGCTTGGTGCTCAGTACTCAGGGTGCTCAGTGCTCAGTACTCGGGGTGCTGGGTGCTCAGTGCTAGGGGCGCTGGGTGCTCAGTGCTAGGGGCGCTGGGTGCTCAGTACTCGGGGTGCTGGGTGCTCAGTACTCAGGGTGCTGGGTGCTCAGTACTCAGGGTGCTGGGTGCTCAGTACTCAGGTGCTGGGTGCTCAATGCTCAGGGTGCTGGGTGCTCAGTGCTCGGTGTGCTGTGTGCTCAGTGCTCAGTAGTCAGGGTGCTGGGTGCTCAGTGCTCGGGGTGCTCGGTGCTCAGTACGTTGGGTGCTCACTACTCAGGGTGCTGGGTGCTCAGTGCTCAGGGTGCTGGGGGCTCAGTGCTCAAGGTGCTGGGTGCTCAGTGCTCAGGGTGCTGGGTGCTCAGTACTCAGGGTGCTGGGTGCTCAGTGCTTGGGGTGCTGAGTGCTCAGTGCTCCGGGTGCTGGGTGCTCAGTACTCGGGGTGCTGGGTGCTCAGTACTCAGGGTGCTGGGTGCTCAGTGCTCAGGGTGCTGGGTGCTCAGTACTCAGGGTGCTGGGAGCTCAGTGCTCAGGGTGATCGGTGCTCAGTACTCAGGGTGCTCAGTACTCAGGGTGCTGGGTGCTCAGTGCTCGGGGTGCTGGGTGCTCAATACTCAGGGTGCTGGGTGCTCAGTGCTCGGGTTTCTGGGTGCTCAGTGCTCAGGGTGATCGGTGCTCAGTACTCAGGGTGCTGGGTGCTCAGTGCTCAGGGTGCTGGGTGCTCAGTCCTCAGGGTGCTCAGTGCTCAGGGTGCTGGGTGCTCAGTGCTCGGGGTGGTGGGTGCTCAGTGCTCAGTGCTCAGGGTGCTGGGTGCACAGTGCTCAGTGCTCAGGGTGCTGGGTGCTCAGTGCTCGGGGTGCTGGGTGCTCAGTGCTCAGTACTCAGGGTGCTGGGAGCTCAGTGCTCAGGGTGATCGGTGCTCAGTACTCAGGGTGCTCAGTACTCAGGGTGCTGGGTGCTCAGTGCTCGGTGTGCTGGGTGCTCAGTACTCAGGGTGCTGGGTGCTCAGTGCTCGGGGTTCTGGGTGCTCAGTGCTCAGGGTGATCGGTGCTCAGTACTCAGGGTGCTGGGTGCTCAGTGCTCAGGGTGCTGGGTGCTCAGTCCTCAGGGTGCTCAGTGCTCAGGGTGCTGGGTGCTCAGTGCTCGTGGTGCTCGGCGCTCAGTACTCAGGGTGCTGAGTGCTCAGTACTCAGGGTGCTGGGTGCTCAGTGTTCAGGGTGCTGGGTGATCAGTGCTCAGGGTGCTGGGTGCTCAGTGCTCGGGGTGCTGGGTGCTCAGTACTCAGGGTCCTGGGTGCTAAGTGCTCAGGGTGCTGGGTGCTCAGTGCTCGGGGCGCTGGGTGCTCAGTGCTCGGGGTGCTCGGAGCTCAGTACTCAGTGTGCTGGGTGCTCAGTGCTCGGGGTGATCGGTGCTCAGTACTCAGGGTGCTGGGTGCTCAGTGCTCAGGGTGCTTGGTGCTCAGTACGTTGGGTGCTCACTACTCAGGGTGCTGGGTGCTCAGTGCTTGGGTGATCGGTGCTCAGTACTCAGGGTGCTGGGTGCTCAGTGCTCAGGGTGCTGGGTGCTCAGTGCTCAGGGTGCTGGGTGCTCAGTGCTCAGGGTGCTGGGTGTTCAGTACTCAGGGTGATGGGTGCTCAGTGCTCAGGGTGCTGGGTGCTCAGTACTCAGCGTGCTGGGTGCTCAGTACTCAGGGTGCTGGGTGCTCAGTGCTCAGGGTGCTGGGTACTCAGTGCTCAGGGTGCTCGGTGCTCAGTACTCGGGGTGCTGGGTGCTCATTCTCTGGGTGCTGGGTGCTCAGTGCTCGGGGTGCTGGGTGCTCAGTACTCAGGGTGCTGGGTGCTCAGTGCTCAGGGTGCTGGGTGCTCAGTACTCAGGGTGCTGGGTGCACAGGGCTCAGGGTGCTGGGTGCTCAGTACTCAGGGTGCTGGGTGCTCAGTGCTCAGGGTGATGGGTGCTCAGTACTCAGGGTGCTGGGAGCTCAGTGCTCAGGGTGATCGGTGCTCAGTACTCAGGGTGCTCAGTACTCAGGGTGCTGGTTGCTCAGTGCTCGGGGTGCTGGGTGCTCAGTACTCAAGGTGCTGGATGCTCAGTGCTCGGGGTGCTGGGTGCTCAGTGCTCAGGGTGCTGGGTGCTCAGTACTCAGGGTGCTGGGTGCTCAGTGCTCAGGGTGCTGGGTGCTCAGTCCTCAGGGTGCTCAGTCCTCAGGGTGCTCAGTGCTCAGGGTGCTGGGTGCTCAGTGCTCGGGGTGCTGGGTGCTCAGTGCTCAGTGCTCAGGGTGCTGGGTGCTCAGTGCTCAGTGCTCAGGGTGCTGGTTGCTCAGTATTCAGGGTGCTGGGTGCTCAGTACTCAGGGTGCTGGGTGCTCAGTGCTCAGGGTGCTGGGTGCTCAGTACTCAGGGTGCTGGGTGATCAGTTCTCGGGGTGCTGGGTGCTCAGTGCTCAGGGTGCTGGGTGCTCAGTGCTCAGGGTGCCGGGTGCTCAGTACTCAGGGTGCTGGGTGTTCAGTGCTCGGGGTGCTCGGTGCTCAGTACTCAAGGTGCTGGGTTCTCAGTGCTCAGGGTGCTGGGTGCTCAGTGATCAGGGTGCTGGGTGCTCAGTACTCAGGGTGCTCGGTGCTCAGTACTCAGGGTTCTCAGTGCTCAGTACTCAGGGTGCTGGGTGCTCAGTACTCAGGGTGCTCAGTGCTCAGTACTCGGGGTGCTTGGTGCTCAGTACTCAGGGTGCTCAGTGCTCAGTACTCGGGGTGCTGGGTGCTCAGTGCTAGGGGCGCTGGGTGCTCAGTGCTAGGGGCGCTGGGTGCTCAGTACTCGGGGTGCTGGGTGCTCAGTACTCAGGGTGCTGGGTGCTCAGTACTCAGGGTGCTGGGTGCTCAGTACTCAGGTGCTGGGTGCTCAGTGCTCAGGGTGCTGGGTGCTCAGTGCTCGGTGTGCTGTGTGCTCAGTGCTCAGTAGTCAGGGTGCTGGGTGCTCAGTGCTCGGGGTGCTCGGTGCTCAGTACGTTGGGTGCTCACTACTCAGGGTGCTGGGTGCTCAGTGCTCAGGGTGCTGGGGGCTCAGTGCTCAAGGTGCTGGGTGCTCAGTGCTCAGGGTGCTGGGTGCTCAGTACTCAGGGTGCTGGGTGCTCAGTGCTTGGGGTGCTGAGTGCTCAGTGCTCCGGGTGCTGGGTGCTCAGTACTCGGGGTGCTGGGTGCTCAGTACTCAGGGTGCTGGGTGCTCAGTGCTCAGGGTGCTGGGTGCTCAGTACTCAGGGTGCTGGGAGCTCAGTGCTCAGGGTGATCGGTGCTCAGTACTCAGGGTGCTCAGTACTCAGGGTGCTGGGTGCTCAGTGCTCGGGGTGCTGGGTGCTCAATACTCAGGGTGCTGGGTGCTCAGTGCTCGGGTTTCTGGGTGCTCAGTGCTCAGGGTGATCGGTGCTCAGTACTCAGGGTGCTGGGTGCTCAGTGCTCAGGGTGCTGGGTGCTCAGTCCTCAGGGTGCTCAGTGCTCGGGGTGCTGGGTGCTGAGTGCTCAGGGTGCTGGGTGCTCAGTGCTCGGGGTGCTCGGTGCTCAGTGCTCAGTGTCCTGGGTACTCAGTACTCAGGGTGCTGGGTGATTAGTACTCAGGGTGCTCAGTGCTCAGTACACATGGTGCTGGGTGCTCAGTGCTCGGGGTGCTGGGTGCTCAGTGCTCAGTACTCTGTGTGCTGGGTGCTCAGTGCTTGGGGTGCTGGGTGCTCATTACTCAGCGTGCTGGGTGCTCAGTACTCAGGCTGCTGGGTGCTCAGTGCTCAGGGTGCTGGGTGCTCAGTGCTCAGGGTGCTGGGTACTCAGTGATCGGGGTGCTGGGTGCTCAGTACTCAGGGTGCTCAGTGCTCGGGGAGCTCGGTGCTCAGTGCTCGTGGTGCTCGGTGCTCAGTACTCAGGGTGCTGAGTGCTCAGTACTCAGGGAGCTGGGTGCTCACTACTCAGGGTGCTGGGTGCTCAGTGCTCAGGGTGCTGGGTGATCAGTGCTCAGGGTGCTGGGTGCTCAGTGCTCGGGGTGCTGGGTGCTCAGTACTCAGTGTCCTGGGAGCTAAGTGCTCAGGGTGCTGGGTGCTCAGTGCTCGGGGCGCTGGGTGCTCAGTGCTCGGGGTGCTCGGAGCTCAGTACTCAGGGTGCTGGGTGCTCAGTGCTCGGGGTGATCGGTGCTCAGTACTCAGGGTGCTGGGTGCTCAATGCTCGGGATGCTCGGTGCTCAGTACGTTGGGTGCTCACTACTCAGGGTGCTGGGTGCTCAGTGCTTGGGTGATCGGTGCTCAGTACTCAGGGTGCTGGGTGCTCAGTGCTCGGGGTGCTCTGTGCTCAATACGTTGGGTGCTCACAACTCAGGGTGCTGGGTGCTCAGTGCTCAGGGTGCTGGGTGCTCAGTGCTCAGGGAGCTGGGTGCTCAGTGCTCAGGGTGCTGGGTGCTCAGTGCTCAGGGTGCTGGGTGTTCAGTACTCCGGGTGCTGGGTGCTCAGTGCTCAGGGTGCTGGGTGCTCAGTACTCAGGGTGCTGGGTGCTCAGTACTCAGGGTGCTGGGTGCTCAGTGCTCAGGGTGCAGGGTACTCAGTGCTCAGGGTGCTCGGTGCTCAGTACTCGGGGTGCTGGGTGCTCATTCTCGGGGTGCTGGATGCTCACTGCTCGGGGTGCTGGGTGCTCAGTACTCAGGGTGCTGGGTGCTCAGTGCTCAGGGTGCTGGGTGCTCAGTACTCAGGGTGCTGGGTGCTCAGGGCTCAGGGTGCTGGGTGCTCCGTACTCAGGGTGCTGGGTGCTCAGTGCTCAGGGTGCTGGGTGCTCAGTACTCAGGGTGCTGGGAGCTCAGTGATCAGGGTGATCGGTGCTCAGTACTCAGGGTGCTCAGTACTCAGGGTGCTGGGTGCTCAGTGCTCGGGGTGCTGGGTGCTCAGTACTCAGCGTGCTGGGTGCTCAGTGTTCGGGGTGCTGGGTGCTCAGTGCTCAGGGTGATCGGTGCTCAGTACTCAGGGTGCTGGGTGCTCAGTGCTCAGGGTGCTGGGTGCTCAGTCCTCAGGGTGCTCAGTGCTCAGGGTGCTGGGTGCTCAGTGCTCGGGGTGGTGGGTGCTCAGTGCTCAGTGCTCAGGGTGCTGGGTGCACAGTGCTCAGTGCTCAGGGTGCTGGGTGCTCAGTGCTCGGGGTGCTGGGTGCTCAGTGCTCAGTACTCAGGGTGCTGGGAGCTCAGTGCTCAGGGTGATCGGTGCTCAGTACTCAGGGTGCTCAGTACTCAGGGTGCTGGGTGCTCAGTGCTCGGTGTGCTGGGTGCTCAGTACTCAGGGTGCTGGGTGCTCAGTGCTCGGGGTTCTGGGTGCTCAGTGCTCAGGGTGATCGGTGCTCAGTACTCAGGGTGCTGGGTGCTCAGTGCTCAGGGTGCTGGGTGCTCAGTCCTCAGGGTGCTCAGTGCTCAGGGTGCTGGGTGCTCAGTGCTCGTGGTGCTCGGCGCTCAGTACTCAGGGTGCTGAGTGCTCAGTACTCAGGGTGCTGGGTGCTCAGTGCTCAGGGTGCTGGGTGATCAGTGCTCAGGGTGCTGGGTGCTCAGTGCTCGGGGTGCTGGGTGCTCAGTACTCAGGGTCCTGGGTGCTAAGTGCTCAGGGTGCTGGGTGCTCAGTGCTCGGGGCGCTGGGTGCTCAGTGCTCGGGGTGCTCGGAGCTCAGTACTCAGTGTGCTGGGTGCTCAGTGCTCGGGGTGATCGGTGCTCAGTACTCAGGGTGCTGGGTGCTCAGTGCTCAGGGTGCTTGGTGCTCAGTACGTTGGGTGCTCACTACTCAGGGTGCTGGGTGCTCAGTGCTTGGGTGATCGGTGCTCAGTACTCAGGGTGCTGGGTGCTCAGTGCTCAGGGTGCTGGGTGCTCAGTGCTCAGGGTGCTGGGTGCTCAGTGCTCAGGGTGCTGGGTGTTCAGTACTCAGGGTGATGGGTGCTCAGTGCTCAGGGTGCTGGGTGCTCAGTACTCAGCGTGCTGGGTGCTCAGTACTCAGGGTGCTGGGTGCTCAGTGCTCAGGGTGCTGGGTACTCAGTGCTCAGGGTGCTCGGTGCTCAGTACTCGGGGTGCTGGGTGCTCATTCTCTGGGTGCTGGGTGCTCAGTGCTCGGGGTGCTGGGTGCTCAGTACTCAGGGTGCTGGGTGCTCAGTGCTCAGGGTGCTGGGTGCTCAGTACTCAGGGTGCTGGGTGCACAGGGCTCAGGGTGCTGGGTGCTCAGTACTCAGGGTGCTGGGTGCTCAGTGCTCAGGGTGATGGGTGCTCAGTACTCATGGTGCTGGGAGCTCAGTGCTCAGGGTGATCGGTGCTCAGTACTCAGGGTGCTCAGTACTCAGGGTGCTGGTTGCTCAGTGCTCGGGGTGCTGGGTGCTCAGTACTCAAGGTGCTGGATGCTCAGTGCTCGGGGTGCTGGGTGCTCAGTGCTCAGGGTGCTGGGTGCTCAGTACTCAGGGTGCTGGGTGCTCAGTACTCAGGGTGCTCAGTGCTCGGGGAGCTCGGTGCTCAGTACTCAGGGTGCTGGGTGCTCAGTCCACAGTGCTCGGTGTCCTGGGTGCTCCGTGCTCGGGGTGCTGGGTGCTCAGTGCTCTGGGTGCTTAGTACTCAGTACTCAGGGTGCTGGGTGCTCAGTACTCAGGGTGCTGGGTGCTCATTCTCGGGGTGCTGGGTACTCAGTGCTCAGGGTGCTGGGTGCTCAGTGCTCAGGGTGCTGGGTGTTCAGTACTCAGGGTGCTGGGTGCTCAGTGCTCAGGGTGCTGGGTGCTCAGTACTCAGGGTGCTGGGTGCTCAGTACTCTGGGGGCTGGTTGCTCAGTACTCAGGGTGATCTGTTCTCAGTACTCAGGCTACTGGGGGCTCAGTGCTCGGGGTGCTGGGTGCTCAGTACTCGGGGTGCTCAGTGCTCAGTACTCAGGGTGCTGGGTGCTCAGTACTCAGGGTGCTGGGTGCTCAGTACTCAGGGTGATCTGTTCTCAGTACTCAGGGTACTGGGGGCTCAGTGCTCGGGGTGCTGGGTGCTCAGTGCTCGGGGTGCTGGGTGCTCAGTACTCAGGGTGCTGGGGGCTCAGTACTCAGGGTGCTGGTGGCTCAGTACTCAGGGTGATCTGTTCTCAGTACTCAGGGTATTGGGGGCTCAGTGCTCGGTGTGCTGGATGCTCAGTACTCGGGGTGCTCAGTGCTCAGTACTCAGGGTGCTGGGTGCTCAGTACTCAGGGTGCTGGGTGCTCAGTGCTCGGGGTGCTCGGTGCTCAGTACTCAGGGTTCTCAGTGCTCAGTACTCAGGGTGCTGGGTACTCAGTGCTCAGGGTGCTGGGTGCTCAGTACTCAGGGTGCTCAGTGCTCAGTACTCGGGGTGCTTGGTGCTCAGTACTCAGGGTGCTCAGTGCTCACTACTCGGGGTGCTGGGTGCTCAGTGCTCAGGGTGCTCAGTGCTCAGTGCTCGGGGTGCTGGGTGCTCAGTGCTCGGGGCGCTGGGTGCTCAGTGCTCGGGGTGCTGGGTGCTCAGTACTCGGGGTGCTGGGTGCTCAGTGCTCAGGGTGCTCTGTGCTCAGTACTCAGTGCTCCGGGTGCTCAGTGCTCAGTGCTCAGGGTGCTGGGTGTTCAGTACTCAGGGTGCTGGGTGCTCAGTACTCAGGGTGCTGGGTGCTCAGTGCTCAGGGTGCTTAGTACTCAGTACTCAGGGTGCTGGGTGCTCAGTACTCAGGGTGCTGGGTGCTCATTCTCGGGGTGCTGGGTACTCAGTGCTCAGGGTGCTGGGTGCTCAGTGCTCAGGGTGCTGGGTGTTCAGTACTCAGGGTGCTGGGTGCTCAGTGCTCAGGGTGCTGGGTGCTCAGTACTCAGGGTGCTGGGTGCTCAGTACTCAGGGGGCTGGTTGCTCAGTACTCAGGGTGATCTGTTCTCAGTACTCAGGCTACTGGGGGCTCAGTGCTCGGGGTGCTGGGTGCTCAGTACTCGGGGTGCTCAGTGCTCAGTACTCAGGGTGCTGGGTGCTCAGTACTCAGGGTGCTGGGTGCTCAGTACTCAGGGTGATCTGTTCTCAGTACTCAGGGTACTGGGGGCTCAGTGCTCGGGGTGCTGGGTGCTCAGTGCTCGGGGTGCTGGGTGCTCAGTACTCAGGGTGCTGGGGGCTCAGTACTCAGGGTGCTGGTGGCTCAGTACTCAGGGTGATCTGTTCTCAGTACTCAGGGTATTGGGGGCTCAGTGCTCGGTGTGCTGGGTGCTCAGTACTCGGGGTGCTCAGTGCTCAGTACTCAGGGTGCTGGGTGCTCAGTACTCAGGGTGCTGGGTGCTCAGTGCTCGGGGTGCTCGGTGCTCAGTACTCGGGGTGCTGTGTGCTCAGTACTCGGGGAGCTGGGTGCTCAGTGCTCAGGGTGCTGGTTGCTCAGTGCTTGGGGTGCTGCGTGCTCAGTGCTGAGGGTGATGGCTGCTCAGTGCTCAGGGTGCTGGGTGCTCAGTACTCAGAGTGGTCGGTGCTCAGTACTCAGGGAGCTCAGTGCTCAGTACTCAGGGTGCAGGGAGCTCAGTGCTCAGGGTGCTGGGTGCTCAGTGCTCAGGGTGCTGGGTGCTCAGTACTCAGTGTGCTGGGTGCTCAGTGCTCAGGGTGCTGGGTGCTCAGTACTCAGGGTGCTGGGTGCTCAGTGCTCAGGGTGATCAGTGCTCAGTACTCAGGGTGCTGGGTGCTCAGTGCTCAGGGTGCTGGGTGCTCAGTCCTCAGGGTCCTCAGTACTCAGGGTGCTGGGTGCTCAGTGCTCAGTACTCAGGGTGCTCAGTACTCAGTGTGCCGGGTGCTCAGTGCTCGGGTTGCTGGGTGCTCAGTACTCAGGGTGCTGTGTGCTCAGTACTCGGCGTGCTGGGTGCTCCGTACTCAGAATGCTGGGTGCTCAGTGCTCGGGGTGCTGGGTGCTCAGTGCTCAGGGTGATCGGTGCTCAGTGCT
This sequence comes from Microtus oregoni, assembly GCF_018167655.1. NCBI lineage: Eukaryota > Metazoa > Chordata > Mammalia > Rodentia > Cricetidae > Microtus > Microtus oregoni. The sequence goes on from NW_024543193.1 coordinate 19,007, forward strand.
CAGGTTGCTGGGTGCTCAGTCCTCAGGGTGCTCAGTGCTCAGGGTGCTGGGTGCTCAGTGCTCGGGGTGCTCGGTGCTCAGTACTCAGGGTGCTGAGTGCTCAGTACTCAGGGTGCTGGGTGCTCAGTACTCAGGGTGCTGGGTGCTCAGTACTCAGGGTGCTGTGTGCTCAGTGCTCAGGGTGCTGGGTGCTCAGTGCTCAGGGTGCTGGGTGCTCAGTGCTCGGGGTGCTGGGTGCTCAGTGCTCGGGGTTCTGGGTGCTCAGTGCTCAGGGTGATCGGTGCTCAGTACTTAGGGTGCTGGGTGCTCAGTGCTCAGGGTGCTGGGTGCTCAGTCCTCAGGGTGCTCGGTGCTCAGGGTGCTGGGTGCTCAGTGCTCGTGGTGCTCGGTGCTCAGTACTCAGGGTGCTGAGTGCTCAGTACTCAGGGTGCTGGGTGCTCACTACTCAGGGTGCTGGGTGCTCAGTGCTCAGGGTTCTGGGTGATCAGTGCTCAGGGTGCTGGGTGCTCAGTCCTCGGGGTGCTGGGTGCTCAGTACTCAGTGTCCTGGGTGCTAAGTGCTCAGGGTGCTGGGTGCTCAGTGCTCGGGGCGCTGGGTGCTCAGTGCTCGGGGTGCTCGGAGCTCAGTACTCAGGGTCCTGGGTGCTCAGTGCTCGGGGTGATCGGTGCTCAGTACTCAGGGTGCTGGGTGCTCAGTGCTCGGGATGCTCGGTGCTCAGTACGTTGGGTGCTCACTACTCAGGGTGCTGGGTGCTCAGTGCTTGGGTGATCGGTGCTCAGTACTCAGGGTGCTGGGTGCTCAGTGCTCGGGGTGCTCTGTGGTCAATACGTTGGGTGCTCACTACTCAGGTGCTGGGTGCTCAGTGCTCAGGGTGCTGGGTGTTCAGTACTCAGGGTGCTGGGTGCTCAGTGCTCAGGGTGCTGGGTGCTCAGTACTCAGGGTGCTGGGTGCTCAGTACTCAGGGTGCTGGGTGCTCAGTGCTCAGGGTGCAGGGTACTCAGTGCTCAGGGTGCACGGTGCTCAGTACTCGGGGTGCTGGATGCTCACTGCTCGGGGTGCTGGGTGCTCAGTACTCAGGGTGCTGGGTGCTCAGTGCTCAGGGTGCTGGGTGCTCAGTACTCAGGGTGCTGGGTGCTCAGGGCTCAGGGTGCTGGGTGCTCAGTACTCAGGGTGCTGGGAGCTCAGTGCTCAGGGTGATCGGTGCTCAGTACTCAGGGTGCTCAGTACTCAGGGTGCTGGGTGCTCAGTGCTCGGGGAGCTGGGTGCTCAGTACTCAGGGTGCTGGGTGCTCAGTGCTCGGGGTGCTGGGTGCTCAGTGCTCAGGGTGATCGGTGCTCAGTACTCAGGGTGCTGGGTGCTCAGTGCTCAGGGTGCTGGGTGCTCAGTCCTCAGGGTGCTCAGTGCTCAGGGTGCTGGGTGCTCAGTGCTCGAGGTGCTGGGTGCTCAGTGCTCAGTGCTCAGGGTGCTGGGTGCTCAGTGCTCAGTGCTCAGGGTGCTGGTTGCTCAGTATTCAGGGTGCTGGGTGCTCAGTACTCAGGGTGCTGGGTGCTCAGTGCTCAGGGTGCTGGGTGCTCAGTACTCAGGGTGCTGGGTGATCAGTGCTCGGGGTGCTGGGTGCTCAGTGCTCAGGGTGCTGGGTGCTCAGTGCTCAGGGTGCTGGGTGCTCAGTACTCAGGGTGCTGGGTGTTCAGTGCTCGGGGTGCTCGGTGCTCAGTACTCAAGGTGCTGGGTGCTCAGTGCTCAGGGTGCTGGGTGCTCAGTGATCAGGGTGCTGGGTGCTCAGTACTCAGGGTGCTCGGTGCTCAGTACTCAGGGTTCTCAGTGCTCAGTACTCAGGGTGCTGGGTACTCAGTGCTCAGGGTGCTGGGTGCTCAGTACTCAGGGTGCTCAGTGCTCAGTACTCGGGGTGCTTGGTGCTCAGTACTCAGGGTGCTCAGTGCTCAGTACTCGGGGTGCTGGGTGCTCAGTGCTCAGGGTGCTCAGTGCTCAGTGCTCGGGGTGCTGGGTGCTCATTGCTCGGGGCGCTGGGTGCTCAGTGCTCGGGGTGCTGGGTGCTCAGTACTCGGGGTGCTGGGTGCTCAGTGCTCAGGGTGCTCAGTGCTCAGTACTCAGTGCTCAGGGTGCTCAGTGCTCAGTGCTCAGGGTGCTGGGTGTTCAGTACTCAGGGTGCTGGGTGCTCAGTGCTCAGGGTGCTGGGTGCTCAGTATTCAGGGTGCTGGGTGCTCAGTACTCAGGGTGCTGGGTGCTCAGTGCTCAGGGTGCAGGGTACTCAGTGCTCAGGGTGCTCGGTGCTCAGTACTCGGGGTGCTGGATGCTCACTGCTCGGGGTGCTGGGTGCTCAGAGCTCAGGGTGCTGGGTGCTCAGTACTCAGGGTGCTGGGTGCTCAGGGCTCAGGGTGCTGGGTGATCAGTACTCAGGGTGCTGGGTGCTCAGGGCTCAGGGTGCTGGGTGCTCAGTACTCAGGGTGCTGGGAGCTCAGTGCTCAGGGTGATCGGTGCTCAGTACTCAGGGTGCTCAGTACTCAGGGTGCTGGGTGCTCAGTGCTCGGGGAGCTGGGTGCTCATTACTCAGGGTGCTGGGTGCTCAGTGCTCGGGGTGCTGGGTGCTCAGTGCTCAGGGTGATCGGTGCTCAGTACTCAGGGTGCTGGGTGCTCAGTGCTCGGGGTGCTGGGTGCTCAGTGCTCAGTGCTCAGGGTGCTGGGTGCTCAGTGCTCAGTGCTCAGGGTGCTGGTTGCTCAATATTCAGGGTGCTGGGTGCTCAGTCCTCAGGGTGCTCAGTGCTCAGGGTGCTGGGTGCTCAGTGCTCGGGGTGCTCGGTGCTCAGTACTCAGGGTGCTGAGTGCTCAGTACTCAGGGTGCTGGGTTCTCAGTACTCAGGGTGCTGGGTGCTCAGTACTCAGGGTGCTGTGTGCTCAGTGCTCAGGGTGCTGGGTGCTCAGTGCTCAGGGTGCTGGGTGCTCAGTGCTCGGGGTGCTGGGTGCTCAGTGCTCGGGGTGCTGGGTGCTCAGTGCTCAGTGCTCAGGGTGCTGGGTGCTCAGTGCTCAGTGCTCATGGTGCTGGTTGCTCAGTACTCAGGGTACTGGGTGCTCAGTACTCAGGGTGCTGGGTGCTCAGTGCTCAGGGTGCTGGGTGCTCAGTACTCAGGGTGCTGGGTGCTCAGTACTCAGGGTGCTTGGTGCTCAGTACTCAGGGTGCTGGGTTCTCAGTGCTCAGGGTGCTGGGTGCTCAGTGTTCAGGGTGCTGGTTGCTCAGTACTCAGGGTGCTGGGTGTTCAGTGCTCGGGGTGCTAGGTGCTCAGTACTCAAGGTGCTGGGTGCTCAGTGCTCAGGGTGCTGGGTGCTCAGTCCTCGGGGTGCTCCGTGCTCAGTGACCAGGGTGCTGGGTGCTCAGTACTCAGGGTGCTCGGTGCTCAGTACTCAGGGTTCTCAGTGCTCAGTACTCAGGGTGCTGGGTGCTCAGTGCTCAGGGTGCTGGGTGCTCAGTACTCAGGGTGCTCAGTGCTCAGTACTCGGGGTGCTTGGTGCTCAGTGCTCAGGGTGCTCAGTGCTCAGTGCTCGGGGTGCTGGGTGCTCAGTGCTCGGGGCGCTGGGTGCTCAGTGCTCAGGGTGCTGGGTGCTCAGTACTCAGGGTGCTCAGTGCTCAGTGCTCAGGGTGCTGGGTGCTCAGTACTCAGGGTGCTCAGGGCTCAGTACTCGGGGTGCTGGGTGCTCAGTGCTCAGGGTGCTCAGTGCTCAGTGCTCGGGGTGCTGGGTGCTCAGTGCTCGGGGCGCTGGGTGCTCAGTGCTCGGGGTGCTGGGTGCTCAGTACTCGGGGTGCTGGGTGCTCAGTGCTCAGGGTGCTCAGTGCTCAGTACTCAGTGCTCAGGGTGCTCAGTGCTCAGTGCTCAGGGTGCTGGGTGTTCAGTACTCAGGGTGCTGGGTGCTCAGTACTCAGGGTGCTGGGTGCTCAGTGCTCAGGTTGCTGGGTGCTCAGTACTCTGGGTGTTGGGTGCTCAGTACTCAGGGTGCTGGGTGCTCAGTGCTCGGGGTGCTGGGTGCTCAGGGCTCAGGGTGCTGGGTGCTCAGTACTCAGGGTGCTTTGTGCTCAGTACTCAGGGTGCTGGGTGCTTAGTGCTCGAGGTGCTCGGTGCTCAGTGCTCGGAGTGCTGGGTGCTCAGTGCTCAGTACTCTGTGTGCTGGGTGCTCAGTGCTCGGGGTGCTGGGTGCTCAGTACTCAGCGTGCTGGGTGCTCAGTACTCAGGGTGCTGGGTGCTCAGTGCTCAGGGTGCTGGGTGCTCAGTGCTCAGGGTGCTGGGTACTCAGTGATCGGGGTGCTGGGTGCTCAGTACTCAGGGTGCTCAGTGCTCAGGGTGCTGGGTGCTCAGTACTCAGGGTGCTGGGTGCTCAGGGCTCAGGGTGCTGGGTGATCAGTACTCAGGGTGCTGGGTGCTCAGGGCTCAGGGTGCTGGGTGCTCAGTACTCAGGGTGCTGGGAGCTCAGTGCTCAGGGTGATCGGTGCTCAGTACTCAGGGTGCTCAGTACTCAGGGTGCTGGGTGCTCAGTGCTCGGGGAGCTGGGTGCTCAGTACTCAGGGTGCTGGGTGCTCAGTGCTCGGGGTGCTGGGTGCTCAGTGCTCAGGGTGATCGGTGCTCAGTACTCAGGGTGCTGGGTGCTCAGTGCTCGGGGTGCTGGGTGCTCAGTGCTCAGTGCTCAGGGTGCTGGGTGCTCAGTGCTCAGTGCTCAGGGTGCTGGTTGCTCAGTATTCAGGGTGCTGGGTGCTCAGTCCTCAGGGTGCTCAGTGCTCAGGGTGCTGGGTGCTCAGTGCTTGGGGTGCTCGGTGCTCAGTACTCAGGGTGCTGAGTGCTCAGTACTCAGGGTGCTGGGTTCTCAGTACTCAGGGTGCTGGGTGCTCAGTACTCAGGGTGCTGTGTGCTCAGTGCTCAGGGTGCTGGGTGCTCAGTGCTCAGGGTGCTGGGTGCTCAGTGCTCGGGGTGCTGGGTGCTCAGTGCTCGGGGTGCTGGGTGCTCAGTGCTCAGTGCTCAGGGTGCTGGGTGCTCAGTGCTCAGTGCTCATGGTGCTGGTTGCTCAGTACTCAGGGTACTGGGTGCTCAGTACTCAGGGTGCTGGGTGCTCAGTGCTCAGGGTGCTGGGTGCTCAGTACTCAGGGTGCTGGGTGCTCAGTACTCAGGGTGCTTGGTGCTCAGTACTCAGGGTGCTGGGTTCTCAGTGCTCAGGGTGCTGGGTGCTCAGTGTTCAGGGTGCTGGTTGCTCAGTACTCAGGGTGCTGGGTGTTCAGTGCTCGGGGTGCTAGGTGCTCAGTACTCAAGGTGCTGGGTGCTCAGTGCTCAGGGTGCTGGGTGCTCAGTCCTCGGGGTGCTCCGTGCTCAGTGACCAGGGTGCTGGGTGCTCAGTACTCAGGGTGCTCGGTGCTCAGTACTCAGGGTTCTCAGTGCTCAGTACTCAGGGTGCTGGGTGCTCAGTGCTCAGGGTGCTGGGTGCTCAGTACTCAGGGTGCTCAGTGCTCAGTACTCGGGGTGCTTGGTGCTCAGTGCTCAGGGTGCTCAGTGCTCAGTGCTCGGGGTGCTGGGTGCTCAGTGCTCGGGGCGCTGGGTGCTCAGTGCTCAGGGTGCTGGGTGCTCAGTACTCAGGGTGCTCAGTGCTTAGTGCTCAGGGTGCTGGGTGCTCAGTACTCAGGGTGCTCAGGGCTCAGTACTCGGGGTGCTGGGTGCTCAGTGCTCAGGGTGCTCAGTGCTCAGTGCTCGGGGTGCTGGGTGCTCAGTGCTCGGGGCGCTGGGTGCTCAGTGCTCGGGGTGCTGGGTGCTCAGTACTCGGGGTGCTGGGTGCTCAGTGCTCAGGGTGCTCAGTGCTCAGTACTCAGTGCTCAGGGTGCTCAGTGCTCAGTGCTCAGGGTGCTGGGTGTTCAGTACTCAGGGTGCTGGGTGCTCAGTACTCAGTGTGCTGGGTGCTCAGTGCTCAGGTTGCTGGGTGCTCAGTACTCTGGGTGTTGGGTGCTCAGTACTCAGGGTGCTGGGTGCTCAGTGCTCGGGGTGCTGGGTGCTCAGTGCTCAGGGTGCTGGGTGCTCAGTACTCAGGGTGCTTTGTGCTCAGTACTCAGGGTGCTGGGTGCTTAGTGCTCGAGGTGCTCGGTGCTCAGTGCTCGGAGTGCTGGGTGCTCAGTGCTCAGTACTCTGTGTGCTGGGTGCTCAGTGCTCGGGGTGCTGGGTGCTCAGTACTCAGCGTGCTGGGTGCTCAGTACACAGGGTGCTGGGTGCTCAGTGCTCAGGGTGCTGGGTGCTCAGTGCTCAGGGTGCTGGGTACTCAGTGATCGGGGTGCTGGGTGCTCAGTACTCAGGGTGCTCAGTGCTCGGGGAGCTCGGTGCTCAGTACTCAGGGTGCTGGGTGCTCAGTACTCAGGGTGCTGGGTGCTCATTCTCGGGGTGCTGGGTACTCAGTGCTCAGGGTGCTGGGTGCTCAGTACTCAGGGTGCTCATTGCTCAGTACTCGGGGTGCTTGGTGCTCAGTACTCAGGGTGCTCAGTGCTCAGTACTCGGGGTGCTGGGTGCTCAGTGCTCAGGGTGCTCAGTGCTCAGTGCTCGGGGTGCTGGGTGCTCAGTGCTCGGGGCGCTGGGTGCTCAGTGCTCGGGGTGCTGGGTGCTCAGTACTCGGGGTGCTGGGTGCTCAGTGCTCAGGGTGCTCAGTGCTCAGTACTCAGTGCTCAGGGTGCTCAGTGCTCAGTGCTCAGGGTGCTGGGTGTTCAGTACTCAGGGTGCTGGGTGCTCAGTACTCAGGGTGCTGGGTGCTCAGTGCTCAGGGTGCTGGGTGCTCAGTGCTCGGGGTGCTGGGTGCTCAGTGCTCAGGGTGCTGGGTGCTCAGTACTCAGTGTGCTGGGTGCTCAGTACTCGGGGTGCTGGGTGCTCAGTACTCAGGGTGCTGGGTGCTCAGTACTCAGGGTGCTGGGTGCTCAGTACTCAGGTGCTGGGTGCTCAGTGCTCAGGGTGCTGGGTGCTCATTGCTCGGGGTGCTCGGTGCTCAGTACGTTGGGTGCTCACTACTCAGTGTGCTGGGTGCTCAGTGCTCAGGGTGCTGGGTGCTCAGTACTCAGGGTGCTGGGTGCTCAGTGCTCAGGGTGATCAGTGCTCAGTACCCAGGGTGCTGGGTGCTCAGTGCTCAGGGTGCTGGGTGCTCAGTCCTCAGGGTCCTCAGTACTCAGGGTGCTGGGTGCTCAGTGCTCAGTACTCAGGGTGCTCAGTACTCAGTGTGCCGGGTGCTCAGTGCTCGGGTTGCTGGGTGCTCAGTACTCAGGGTGCTGGGTGCTCAGTACTCGGCGTGCTGGGTGCTCCGTACTCAGGATGCTGGGTGCTCAGTGCTCGGGGTGCTGGGTGCTCAGTGCTCAGGGTGATCGGTGCTCAGTGCTCAGGTTGCTGGGTGCTCAGTCTTCAGGGTGCTCAGTGCTCAGGGTGCTGGGTGCTCAGTGCTCGGGGTGCTCGGAGCTCAGTACTCAGGGTGCTGAGTGCTCAGTACTCAGGGTGCTGGGTGCTCAGTACTCAGGGTGCTGGGTGCTCTGTACTCAGGGTGCTGTGTGCTCAGTGCTCAGGGTGCTGGGTGCTCAGTGCTCAGGGTGCTGGGTGCTCAGTACTCAGGGTGCTTGGTGCTCAGTACTCAGGGTGCTGGGTGCTCAGTGCTCGGGGTGCTGCGTGCTCAGTGCTCAGGGTGCTGGGTGCTCAGTGCTCAGGGTGTTGGTTGCTCAGTACTCAGGGTGCTGGGTGTTCAGTGCTCGGGGTGCTAGGTGCTCAGTACTCAAGGTGCTGGGTGCTCAGTGCTCAGGGTGCTGGGTGCTCAGTCCTCGGGGTGCTCCGTGCTCAGTGATCAGGGTGCTGGGTGCTCAGTACTCAGGGTGCTCGGTGCTCAGTACTCAGGGTTCTCAGTGCTCAGTACTCAGGGTGCTGGGTGCTCAGTGCTCGGGGTGCTGGGTGCTCAGTGCTCAGTGCTCAGGGTGCTGGGTGCTCAGTGCTCAGTGCTCATGGTGCTGGTTGCTCAGTACTCAGGGTGCTGGGTGCTCAGTACTCAGGGTGCTGGGTGCTCAGTGCTCAGGGTGCTGGGTGCTCAGTACTCAGGGTGCTGGGTGCTCAGTACTCAGGGTGCTTGGTGCTCAGTACTCAGGGTGCTGGGTGCTCAGTGCTCGGTGTGCTGCGTGCTCAGTGCTCAGGGTGCTGGGTGCTCAGTGCTCAGGGTGCTGGTTGCTCAGTACTCAGGGTGCTGGGTGTTCAGTGCTCGGGGTGCTAGGTGCTCAGTACTCAAGGTGCTGGGTGCTCAGTGCTCAGGGTGCTGGGTGCTCAGTCCTCGGGGTGCTCCGTGCTCAGTGATCAGGGTGCTGGGTGCTCAGTACTCAGGGTTCTCAGTGCTCAGTACTCAGGGTGCTGGGTGCTCAGTGCTCAGGGTGCTGGGTGCTCAGTACTCAGGGTGCTCAGTGCTCAGTACTCGGGGTGCTTGGTGCTCAGTGCTCAGGGTGCTCAGTGCTCAGTGCTCGGGGTGCTGGGTGCTCAGTGCTCGGGGCGCTGGGTGCTCAGAGCTCGGGGTGCTGGGTACTCAGTACTCAGGGTGCTCAGTGCTCAGTGCTCAGGGTGCTGGGTGCTCAGTACTCAGGGTGCTCAGTGCTCAGTACTCGGGGTGCTGGGTGCTGAGTGCTCAGGGAGCTCAGTGCTCAGTGCTCGGGGTGCTGGGTGCTCAGTGCTCAGGGTGATCGGTGCTCAGTTCTCAGGTTGCTGGGTGCTCAGTCTTCAGGGTGCTCAGTGCTCAGGGTGCTGGGTGCTCAGTGCTCGGGGTGCTCGGAGCTCAGTACTCAGGGTGCTGAGTGCTCAGTACTCAGGGTGCTGGGTGCTCAGTACTCAGGGTGCTGGGTGCTCAGTACTCAGGGTGCTTGGTGCTCAGTACTCAGGGTGCTGGGTGCTCAGTGCTCGGGGTGCTGCGTGCTCAGTGCTCAGGGTGCTGGGTGCTCAGTGCTCAGGGTGCTGGTTGCTCAGTACTCAGGGTGCTGGGTGTTCAGTGCTCAGGGTGCTAGGTGCTCAGTACTCAAGGTGCTGGGTGCTCAGTGCTCAGGGTGCTGGGTGCTCAGTCCTCGGGGTGCTCCGTGCTCAGTGATCAGGGTGCTGGGTGCTCAGTACTCAGGGTTCTCAGTGCTCAGTACTCAGGGTGCTGGGTGCTCAGTGCTCAGGGTGCTGGGTGCTCAGTACTCAGGGTGCTCAGTGCTCAGTACTCGGGGTGCTTGGTGCTCAGTGCTCAGGGTGCTCAGTGCTCAGTGCTCGGGGTGCTGGGTGCTCAGTGCTCGGGGCGCTGGGTGCTCAGTGCTCGGGGTGCTGGGTACTCAGTACTCAGGGTGCTCAGTGCTCAGTGCTCAGGGTGCTGGGTGCTCAGTACTCAGGGTGCTCAGTGCTCAGTACTCGGGGTGCTGGGTGCTGAGTGCTCAGGGAGCTCAGTGCTCAGTGCTCGGGGTGCTGGGTGCTCAGTGCTCGGGGCGCTGGGTGCTCAGTGCTCGGGGTGCTGGGTGCTCAGTACTAGGGGGGCTGGGTGCTCAGTGCTCAGGGTGCTCAGTGCTCAGTACTCAGTGCTCAGGGTGCTCAGTGCTCAGTGCTCAGAGTGCTGGGTGTTCAGTACTCAGGGTGCTGGGTGCTCAGTACTCAGGGTGCTGGGTGCTCAGTGCTCAGGTTGCTGGGTGCTCAGTACTCTGGATGTTGGGTGCTCAGTACTCAGGGTGCTGGGTGCTCAGTGCTCGGGGTGCTGGGTGCTCAGTGCTCAGGGTGCTGGGTGCTCAGTACTCAGGGTGCTTTGTGCTCAGTACTCAGGGTGCTGGGTGCTTAGTGCTCGAGGTGCTCGGTGCTCAGTACTCAAGGTGCTGGGTGCTCAGTGCTCAGGGTGCTGGGTGCTCAGTCCTCGGGGTGCTACGTGCTCAGGGTGCTGGGTGCTCAGTGCTCGGGGTGCTGGGTGCTCAGTGCTCGGGGTGCTGGGTGCTGAGTGCTCAGGGTGCTGGGTGCTCAGTGCTCGGGGTGCTCGGTGCTCAGTGCTCAGGGTCCTGGGTACTCAGTACTCAGGGTGCTGGGTGCTTAGTACTCAGGGTGCTCAGTGCTCAGTACACAGGGTGCTGGGTGCTCAGTGCTCGGGGTGCTGGGTGCTCAGTGCTCAGTACTCTGTGTGCTGGGTGCTCAGTGCTCGGGGTGCTGGGTGCTCAGTACTCAGCGTGCTGGGTGCTCAGTACTCAGGGTGCTGGGTGCTCAGTGCTCATGGTGCTGGGTGCTCAGTGCTCAGGGTGCTGGGTACTCAGTGATCGGGGTGCTGGGTGCTCAGTACTCAGGGTGCTCAGTGCTCGGGGAGCTCGGTGCTCAGTACTCAGGGTGCTGGTTGCTCAGTACTCAGTGCTCGGTGTCCTGGGTGCTCCGTGCTCGGGGTGCTGGGTGCTCAGTGCTCTGGGTGCTTAGTACTCAGTACTCAGGGTGCTGGGTGCTCAGTACTCAGGGTGCTGGGTGCTCATTCTCGGGGTGCTGGGTGCTCAGTGCTCGGGGTGCTCCTTTCTCAGTACTCAGGGTGCTGGGGGCTCAATACTCAGGGTGCTGGGTGCTCAGTACTCAGGGTGCTCGGTTCTCAGTACTCAGGGTGCTGGGTGCTCATTCTCGGGGTGCTGGGTGCTCAGTACTCAGGGTGCTGGGTGCTCAGTGCTCGGGGTTCTGGGTGCTCAGTGCTCAGGGTGATCGGTGCTCAGTACTTAGGGTGCTGGGTGCTCAGTGCTCAGGGTGCTGGGTGCTCAGTCCTCAGGGTGCTCAGTGCTCAGGGTGCTGGGTGCTCAGTGCTCGTGGTGCTCGGTGCTCAGTACTCAGGGTGCTGAGTGCTCAGTACTCAGGGTGCTGGGTGCTCACTACTCAGGGTGATGGGTGCTCAGTGCTCAGGGTGCTGGGTGATCAGTGCTCAGGGTGCTGGGTGCTCAGTGCTCGGGGTGCTGGGTGCTCAGTACTCAGTGTCCTGGGTGCTAAGTGCTCAGGGTGCTGGGTGCTCAGTGCTCGGGGCGCTGGGTGCTCAGTGCTCGGGGTGCTCGGAGCTCAGTACTCAGGGTGCTGGGTGCTCAGTGCTCGGGGTGATCGGTGCTCAGTACTCAGGGTGCTGGGTGCTCAGTGCTCGGGATGCTCGGTGCTCAGTACGTTGGGTGCTCACTACTCAGGGTGCTGGGTGCTGAGTGCTTGGGTGATCGGTGCTCAGTACTCTGGGTGCTGGGTGCTCAGTGCTCGGGGTGCTCTGTGGTCAATACGTTGGGTGCTCACTACTCAGGTGCTGGGTGCTCAGTGCTCAGGGTGCTGGGTGCTCAGTGCTCAGGGTGCTGGGTGCTCAGTGCTCAGGGTGCTGGGTGTTCAGTACTCAGGGTGCTGGGTGCTCAGTGCTCAGGGTGCTGGGTGCTCAGTACTCAGGGTGCTGGGTGCTCAGTACTCAGGGTGCTGGGTGCTCAGTGCTCAGGGTGCAGGGTACTCAGTGCTCAGGGTGCTCGGTGCTCAGTACTCGGGGTGCTGGGTGCTCATTCTCGGGGTGCTGGATGCTCACTGCTCGGGGTGCTGGGTGCTCAGTACTCAGGGTGCTGGGTGCTCAGTGCTCAGGGTGCTAGGTGCTCAGGGCTCAGGGTGCTGGGTGCTCAGTACTCAGGGTGCTGGGTGATCAGTGCTCGGGGTGCTGGTGCTCAGTGCTCAGGGTGCTGGGTGCTCAGTGCTCAGGGTGCCGGGTGCTCAGTACTCAGGGTGCTGGGTGTTCAGTGCTCGGGGTGCTCGGTGCTCAGTACTCAAGGTGCTGGGTTCTCAGTGCTCAGGTTGCTGGGTGCTCAGTGATCAGGGTGCTGGGTGCTCAGTACTCAGGGTGCTCGGTGCTCAGTACTCAGGGTTCTCAGTGCTCAGTACTCAGGGTGCTGGGTACTCAGTGCTCAGGGTGCTGGGTGCTCAGTACTCAGGGTGCTCAGCGCTCAGTACTTGGGGTGATTGGTGCTCAGTACTCAGGGTGC
>NW_024543194.1:0-30374 GCF_018167655.1 Microtus oregoni
GGTGCTGGGTGCTCAGTACTCAGGGTGCTGGGTGCTCAGTACTCAGGGTGCTGGGTGCTCAGTACTCGGGTGCTGGGTGCTCAGTACTCAGGGTGCTGGGTGCTCAGTACTCGGGTGCTGGGTGCTCAGTGCTCAGGGTGCTGGGTGCTCAGTGCTCAGGGTGCTGGGTACTCAGTGCTCGGGGTGCTGGGTGCTCAGTGCTCTGGGTGCTGGGTGCTCAGTGCTCGGGGTGCTGGGTGCTCAGTGCTCAGTACTCAGGGTGCTGGGTGCTCAGTGCTCGGGGTGCTGGGAGCTCAGTGCTCGGGGTGCTGGGTGCTCAGTGCTCAGTACTCAGGGTGCTGGGTGCTCAGTACTCGGGTGCTGGGTGCTCAGTGCTCAGGGTGCTGGGTGCTCAGTGCTCGGGGTGCTGGGTGCTCAGTGCTCAGTACTCAGGGTGCTGGGTGCTCAGTGCTCGGGGTGCTGGGTGCTCAGTGCTCAGGGTGCTGGGTGCTCAGTGCTCGGGGTGCTGGGTGCTCAGTGCTCAGGGTGCTGGGTGCTCAGTGCTCGGGGTGCTGGGTGCTCAGTGCTCAGTACTCAGGGTGCTGGGTGCTCAGTGCTCGGGATGCTGGGTGCTCAGTGCTCGGGGTGCTGGGTGCTCAGTGCTCAGTCCTCAGGGTGATGGGTGCACAGTGCTCAGGGTGCTGGGTGCTCAGTGCTCAGGGTGCTGGGTACTCAGTGCTCGGGGTGCTGGGTGCTCAGTACTCAGGGTGCTGGGTGCTCAGTACACATGGTGCTGGGTTCTCAGTGCTCGGGTTGCTGGGTGCTCAGTGCTCGGGGTGCTGGGTGCTCAGTGCTCGGGGTACTGTGTGTTCAGTGCTCACGGTGCTGGGTGTTCAGTACTCAGGGTGCTGGGTGCTCAGTACTCAGGGTTCTCATTGCTCAGGGTGCTGGGTGCTCAGTACTCAGGGTGCTGGGTGCTCAGTACTCAGGGTGCTCAGTGCTCAGTACTCAGGGTGCTCAGTGCTCAGTACTCAGGGTGCTCGGTGCTCAGGGTGCTGGGTGCTCATTGCTCCGGGTGCTGGGTGCTCATTGCTCGCGGTGCTGCATGCTCAGTGCTCGGGGTGCTCGGTGCTCAGTACTCAGGGTGCTGGGTGCTCAGTGCTCGAGGTGCTCAGTACTCAGGGTGCTCTGTGTTCAGTGCTCAGGGTGCTGGGTGCTCAGTACTCAGGGTGCTGGGTGCTCAGTGCTCGGGGTGCTGGGTGCTCAGTGCTCAGGGTGCTGGGTGCTCAGTACTCAGGGTGCTGGGTGCTCAGTACTCGGGGTGCTGGGTGCTCAGTACTCAGGGTGCTGGGTGCTCAGTACTCAGGGTGCTGGTTGCTCAGTACTCGGGTGCTGGGTGCTCAGTGCTCAGGGTGCTGGGTGCTCAGTGCTCGGGGTGCTGGGTGCTCAGTGCTCGGGGTGCTCGGTGCTCAGTGCTCAAGGTGCTGGGTGCTCAGTACTCAGGTTGCTCATTGCTCAGGGTGCTGGGTGCTCAGTACTCAGGGTGCTGGGTGCTCAGTGCTCAGGGAGCTCGGTGCTCGGGGTGCTGGGTGCTCAGTGCTCGGGGTGCTCGGAGCTCAGTACTCAGGGTACTGGGTGCTCAGTGCTCGGGTTGCTCGGTGCTCAGTACTCAGGGTGCTGGGTGCTCAATGCTCGGGGTGCTGGGTGCTCAGTGCTCAGTTCTCAGGGTGCTCAGTGCTCAGTACTCAGGGTGCTCGGTGCTCAGGGTGCTGGGTGCTCAGTGCTCGGGGTGCTGGGTGCTCATTGCTCGCGGGGCTGCGTGCTCAGTGCTCAGGGTGCTCGGTGCTCAGTACTCAGGGTGCTGGGTGCTCAGTACTCAGGTGCTGGGTGCTCAGTGCTCAGGGTGCTGGGTGCACAGTGTTCAGGGTGCTGGGTGCTCAGTGCTCAGTACTCAGGGTGCTTGGTGTTCAGTGCTCGGGGTGCCGGGTGCTCAGTGCTCAGGGTGCTCAGTGCTCAGTACTCGGGGTGCTGGGTGCTCAGTGCTCAGGGTGCTCAATGCTCAGTACTCGGGGTGCTGTGTGCTCAGTGCTCAGGGTGCTCAGTGCTCAGTGCTCGGGGTGCTGGGTGCTCAGTGCTCGGGGCGCTGGGTGCTCAGTGCTCGGGGTGCTGGGTGCTCAGTACTCGGGGTGCTGGGTGCTCAGTGCTCAGGGTGCTCAGTGCTCAGTACTCAGTGCTCAGGGTGCTCAGTGCTCAGTGCTCAGGGTGCTGTATGTTCACTACTCAGGGTGCTGGGTGCTCAGTACTCAGGGTGCTGGGTGCTCAGTGCTCAGGGTGCTGGGTGCTCAGGGCTCGGGGTGCTCAGTACTCAGGGTGCTGTGTGGTCAGTGCTCAGGGTACTGGATGCTCAGTACTCAGGGTGCTCGGTGCTTAGTACTCAGGGTGCTGGGTGCTCAGTACTCCGGGTGCTGGGTGCTCAGTGCTCGGGGTACTCGGAGCTCAGTACTCAGGGTGCTGGGTGCTCAGTTCTCGGGGTGATCGCTGCTCAGGACTCAGGGTGCTGGGTGCTCAGTGCTCGGGGTGCTTGGTGCTCTGTACGTTGGGTGCTCACTACTCAGGGTGCTGGGTGCTCAGTGCTCAGTGTGCTGGGTGCTCAGTGCTCAGGGTGCTGGGTGCTCAGTGCTCAGGGTGCTGGGTGCACAGTACTCAGGGTGCTGGGTGCTCAGTGCTCGGGGTGCTGGGTGCTCAGTGCTCAGGGTGCTGGGTGCTCAGTACTCAGGGTGCTGGGTGCTCAGTACTCAGGGTGCTGGGTGCTCAGTACTCGGGTGCTGGGTGCTCAGTACTCAGGGTGCTGGGTGCTCAGTACTCGGGTGCTGGGTGCTCAGTGCTCAGGGTGCTGGGTGCTCAGTGCTCGGGGTGCTGGGTGCTCAGTGCTCAGTACTCAGGGTGCTGGGTGCTCAGTGCTCGGGGTGCTGGGTGCTCAGTGCTCAGGGTGCTGGGTGCTCAGTGCTCGGGGTGCTGGGTGCTCAGTACTCTGGGTGCTGGGTGCTCAGTGCTCGGGGTGCTGGGTGCTCAGTGCTCAGTACTCAGGGTGCTGGGTGCTCAGTGCTCAGGGTGCTGGGTGCTCAGTGCTCGGGGTGCTGGGTGCTCAGTGCTCAGTACTCAGGGTGCTGGGTGCTCAGTACTCGGGTGCTGGGTGCTCAGTGCTCAGGGTGCTGGGTGCTCAGTGCTCGGGGTGCTGGGTGCTCAGTGCTCAGGGTGCTGGGTGCTCAGTGCTCGGGGTGCTGGGTGCTCAGTGCTCAGGGTGCTGGGTGCTCAGTGCTCGGGGTGCTGGGTGCTCAGTGCTCAGTACTCAGGGTGCTGGGTGCTCAGTGCTCGGGGTGCTGGGTGCTCAGTGCTCGGGGTGCTGGGTGCTCAGTGCTCAGTCCTCAGGGTGATGGGTGCACAGTGCTCAGGGTGCTGGGTGCTCAGTGCTCAGGGTGCTGGGTACTCAGTGCTCGGGGTGCTGGGTGCTCAGTACTCAGGGTGCTGGGTGCTCAGTACACATGGTGCTGGGTTCTCAGTGCTCGGGTTGCTGGGTGCTCAGTGCTCGGGGTGCTGGGTGCTCAGTGCTCGGGGTGCTGTGTGTTCAGTGCTCACGGTGCTGGGTGTTCAGAACTCAGGGTGCTGGGTGCTCAGTACTCAGGGTTCTCATTGCTCAGGGTGCTGGGTGCTCAGTACTCAGGGTGCTGGGTGCTCAGTACTCAGGGTGCTCAGTGCTCAGTACTCAGGGTGCTCAGTGCTCAGTACTCAGGGTGCTCGGTGCTCAGGGTGCTGGGTGCTCATTGCTCCGGGTGCTGGGTGCTCATTGCTCGCGGTGCTGCATGCTCAGTGCTCGGGGTGCTCGGTGCTCAGTACTCAGGGTGCTGGGTGCTCAGTGCTCGAGGTGCTCAGTACTCAGGGTGCTCTGTGTTCAGTGCTCAGGGTGCTGGGTGCTCAGTACTCAGGGTGCTGGGTCCTCAGTGCTCGGGGTGCTGGGTGCTCAGTGCTCAGGGTGCTGGGTGCTCAGTACTCAGGGTGCTGGGTGCTCAGTACTCGGGGTGCTGGGTGCTCAGTACTCAGGGTGCTGGGTGCTCAGTACTCAGGGTGCTGGTTGCTCAGTACTCGGGTGCTGGGTGCTCAGTGCTCAGGGTGCTGGGTGCTCAGTGCTCGGGGTGCTGGGTGCTCAGTGCTCGGGGTGCTCGGTGCTCAGTGCTCAAGGTGCTGGGTGCTCAGTACTCAGGGTGCTCATTGCTCAGGGTGCTGGGTGCTCAGTACTCAGGGTGCTGGGTGCTCAGTGCTCAGTTAGCTCGGTGCTCGGGGTGCTGGGTGCTCAGTGCTCGGGGTGCTCGGAGCTCAGTACTCAGGGTACTGGGTGCTCAGTGCTCGGGGTGCTCGGTGCTCAGTACTCAGGGTGCTGGGTGCTCAATGCTCGGGGTGCTGGGTGCTCAGTGCTCAGTTCTCAGGGTGCTGGGTGCTCAGTGCTCAGGGTGCTGTGTGCTCAGTGCTCAGGGTGCTGGGTACTCAGTGCTCAGGGTGCTGGGTACTCAGTACTCAGGGTGCTTGGTGCTCAGTGCTCGGGGTGCTTTGTGCTCAGTGCTCGCGGTGCTGGGAGCTCAGTGCTCGGGGTGCTGGGTGCTCAGTGCTCGGGGTGCTATGTGCTCAGTGCTCGCTGTGCTTGGTGCTCAGGGTGCTGTGTGTTCAGTGCTCAGGGTGCTGGGTGCTCAGTGCTCAGGGTGCTCGGTGCTTAGTACTCAGGGTGCTGGGTGCTCAGTACTCCGGGTGCTGGGTGCTCAGTCCTCGGGGTTCTCGGTGCTCAGTTCTCAAGGTGCTGGGTGCTCACTACTCAGGGTGCTCATTGCTCAGGGTGCTGGATGCTCAGTACTCAGGGTGCTCATCGATCAGGGTGCTGGGTGCTCAGTGCTCAGGGTGCTCGGTGCTCGGGGCACTGGGTGCTCAGTGCTCAGGGTGCTCAGAGCTCAGTACTCAGGGTGCTGGGTGCTCAGTGCTCGGGGTGCTCGGTGCTCAGTACTCAGGGTGCTTGGTGCTCAGTGCTCGGGGTGCTCGGTGCTCAGTACGTTGGGTGCTCACTACTCAGGGTGCTGGGTGCTCAGTGCTCAGGGTGCTGGGTGCTCGGTGCTCAGGGTGCTGGGAGCTCAGTACTCAGGGTGCTGGGTGCTCAGTGCTCGGGGTGCTGGTTGCTCAGTACTCAGGGTGCTGGGTGCTCAGTACTCAGGGTGCTGGGTGCTCAGTACTCGGGTGCTGGGTGCTCAGTGCTCAGGGTGCTGGGTGCTCAGTGCTCGGGGTGTTGGGTGCTCAGTGCTCGGGGTGCTCGGTGCTCAGTGCTCAAGGTGCTGGGTGCTCAGTACTCAGGGTGCTCATTGCTCAGGGTGCTGGGTGCTCAGTACTCAGGGTCCTGGTTGCTCGTTGCTCAGGTTGCATGGTGCTCGGGGCGCTGGGTGCTCAGTGCTCGGGTTGCTCAGAGCTCAGTATTCAGGTTGCTGGGTGCTCAGTGCTCGGGGTGCTGGGTGCTCAGTGCTCAGTACTCAGGGTGCTGGGTGCTCAGTGCTCAGGGTGCTGTGTGCTCAGTGCTCAGGGTGCTGGGTGCTCAGTGCTCGGGGTGCTGGGTGCTCAGTGCTCAGTACTCAGGGTGCTGAGTGCTCAGTGCTCAGGGTGCTGTGTGCTCAGTGCTCAGGGTGCTGGGTGCTCAGTGCTCAGGGTGCTGGGTACTCAGTACTCAGGGTGCTGCGTGCTCAGTGCTCGGGGTGCTATGTGCTCAGTGATCGCGGTGCTGGGTGCTCAGTGCTCGGGGTGCTGGGTGCTCAGTGCTCGGGGTGCTATGTGCTCAGTGCTCGCGGTGCTGGGTGCTCAGTGCTCGGGGTGCTCGGTGCTCAGTACTCAGGGTGCTGGGTGCTCAGTGCTCGAGGTGCTCAGTACTCAGGTTGCTGTGTGTTCAGTGCTCAGGGTGCTGGGTGCTCAGTACTCAGGGTGCTCGGTGCTTAGTACTCAGTGTGCTGGGTGCTCAGTACTCCGGGTGCTGGGTGCTCAGTGCTCGGGGTTCTCGGTGCTCAGTGCTCAAGGTGCTGGGTGCTCAGTACTCAGGGTGCTAATTGCTCGGGGCACTGGGTGCTCAGTGCTCGGGGTGCTCGGAGCTCAGTACTCAGGGTGATGGGTGCTCAGTGCTCGGGGTGCTCGGTGCTCAGTACTCAGGGTGCTGGGTGCTCAGTGCTCGGGGTGCTCGGTGCTCAGTACGTTGTGTGCTCACTACTCAGGGTGCTGGGTGCTCAGTGCTCAGGGTGCTGGGTGCTCGGTGCTCAGGGTGCTGGGTGCTCAGTACTCAGGGTGCTGGGTGCTCAGTGCTCGGGGTGCTGGGTGCTCAGTTCTCAGGGTGCTGGGTGCTCAGTACTCAGGGTGCTGGGTGCTCAGTACTCGGGTGCTGGGTGCTCAGTGCTCATGGTGCTGGGTGCTCAGTGCTCGGGGTGCTGGGTGCTCATTGCTCAGTACTCAGGGTGCTGGGTGTTCAGTGCTCGGGGTGCTGGGTGCTCAGTGCTCAGTACTCAGGGTGCTGGGTGCTCAGTGCTCAGGGTGCTGGGTGCTCAGTGCTCAGGGTGCTGGGTGCTCAGTGCTCAGGGTGCTGGGTACTCAGTGCTCAGGGTGCTGGGTGCTCAGTACTCAGGGTGCTCAGTGCTCAGTACTCGGGGTGCTGGGTGCTCAGTGCTCAGGGTGCTCAATGCTCAGTACTCGGGGTGCTGTGTGCTCAGTGCTCAGGGTGCTCAGTGCTCAGTGCTCGGGGTGCTGGGTGCTCCGTACTCGGGGCGCTGGGTGCTCAGTGCTCGGGGTGCTGGGTGCTCAGTACTCGGGGTGCTGGGTGCTCAGTGCTCAGTACTCAGGGTGCTCAGTACTCAGTGCTCAGGGTGCTCAGTGCTCAGTGCTCAGGGTGCTGGGTGTTCAGTACTCAGGGTGCTGGGTGCTCAGAACTCAGGGTGCTGGGTGCTCAGTGCTCAGGGTGCTGGGTGCTCAGTGCTCGGGGTGCTCAGTACTCAGGGTGCTGTGTGTTCAGTGCTCAGGGTACTGGGTGTTCAGTACTCAGGGTGCTCGGTGCTTAGTACTCAGGGTGCTGGGTGCTCAGTACTCCGGGTGCTGGGTGCTCAGTGCTCAGGGTGCTCGGAGCTCAGTACTCAGGGTCCTGGGTGCTCAGTTCTCGCGGTGATCGGTGCTCAGTACTCAGGGTGCTGGGTGCTCAGTGGCGGGGTGTTCGGTGCTCAGTACGTTGGGTGCTCACTACTCAGGGTGCTGGGTGCTCAGTACTCAGGGTGCTCGGTGCTCAGTACTCAGGGTGCTGGGTGCTCAGTGCTCGGGGTGCTGGGTGCTCAGTACTCAGGGTGCTGGGTGCTCAGTGCTCGGGGTGCTCGGTGCTCAGTACGCTGGGTGCTCAGTACTTAGGGTGCTGGGTGCTCAGTACTCAGGGTGCTGGGTGCTCAGTACTCAGGGTGCTGGGTGCTTAGTACTCAGGGTGCTGCGTGCTCAGTGCTCGGGGTGCTGGGTGCTCAGTGCTCGGGGTGCTCAGTGCTCAGTGCTCGGGGTGCTGGGTGCTCAGTACTCAGGTTGCTGGGTGCTCAGTACTCGTTGTGCTGGGTGCTCAGTGCTCAGCGTGCTGGGTGCTCAGTACTCAGGGTGCTCGGTGCTCAGTGCTCGGGGTGCTGGGTGCTCAGTACTCAGGGTGCTGGGTGCTCAGTACTCAGGGTGCTCAGTTCTCAGTACTCAGCGTGCTGGCTGCTCAGTGCTCAGGGTGCTCGGTGCTCAGTACTCAGGGTGCTCAGTGCTCAGTACTCAGCGTGCTGGTTGCTCAGTGCTCAGGGTGCTGGGTGCTCAGTACTCAGGGTGCTGGGTGCTTAGTACTCAGGGTGCTCGGTCCTCAGTGCTCAGGGTGCTGGGTGCTCAGTACTCAGGGAGCAGGGTGCTCAGTGCTCAGGGTGCTCAGTGCTCAGTACTCAGGGTGCTCAGTGCTCAGTGCTCAGGGTGCTCAGTGCTCAGTACTCAGGGTGCTCAGTGCTCAGTGCTCTGGGTGCTGGGTGCTGGGTGCTCAGTGCTTGGGGTGCTGGGTGCTCAGTGCTCAGGGTGCTGGGTGCTCAGTACTCAGGGTGCTCAGTGCTCAGGGTGCTGGGTGCTCAGTGCTCGGGGTGCTGGGTACTCAGTGCTCAGTACACAGGGTGCTGGGTGCTCAGTGCTCTGGGTGCTGCGTGCTCAGTACTCAGTACTCAGGGTGCTGGGTGCTCAGTGCTCGGGGTGCTGGATGCTCAGTACTCAGGGTGCTGGGTGCTCAGTGCTCAGGGTGCTGGGTGCTCAGTACTCAGGGTGCTGGGTGCTCAGTGCTCAGGGTGCTGGGTGCTCAGGGCTCGGGGTGCTCAGTACTCAGGGTGCTGTGTGTTCAGTGCTCAGGGTACTGGGTTCTCAGTACTGAGGGTGCTCGGTGCTTAGTACTCAGGGTGCTGGGTGCTCAGTACTCAGGGTGCTCATTGCTCAGGGTGCTAGGTGCTCAGTACTCAGGGTGCTCATTGCTCAGGGTGCTGGGTGCTCAGTACTCAGGGTGCTGGGTGCTCAGTGCTCGGGGTGCTCGGTGCTCAGTGCTCAGGGTGCTGGGTGCTCAGTACTCAGGGTGCTCATTGCTCAGGGTGCTGGGTGCTCAGTACTCAGGGTGCTGGGTGCTCAGTACTCAGGGTGCTCAGTGCTCAGTACTCAGGGAGCTCAGTGCTCATTACTCAGGGTGCTCAGTGCTCAGGGTGCTGGGTGCTCACTGCTCGGGGTGCTGGGTGCTCAGTGCTCAGGTTGCTGGGTGCTCAGTGCTCAGGGTGCTCGGTGCTCAGTGCTCAGGGTGCTGGGTGCTCAGTACTCAGGGTGCTAGGTGCTCAGTACTCAGGGTGCTCAGTGCTCAGTACTCAGGGTGCTCAGTGCTCAGTACTCAGGGTGCTCAATGCTCAGGGTGCTGGGTGCTCAGTGCTCGGGGTGCTTGGTGCTCAGTCCTCAGGGTGCTGGGTGCTCAGTGCTCAGGGTGCTCGGTGCTCAGTGCTCAGGGTGCTGGGTGCTAAGTACTCAGGGTGCTGGGTGCTCAGTGCTCGGGGTGCTTGGTGCACAGTCCTCAGGGTGCTGGGTGCTCAGTGCTCAGGGTGCTGGGTGCTCAGTGCTCAGGGTGCTGGGTGCTCAGTACTCAGGGTGCTGGGTGCTCAGTGCTCAGGGTGCTCGGTGCTCAGTACTCAGGGTGCTGGGTGCTCAGTGCTCGGGGTGCTGGGTGCTCAGTGGTCAGTACTCAGGGTGCTGGGTGCTTAGTGCTCAGGGTGCTGTTTGCTCAGTGCTCAGGGTGCTGGGTGCTCATTGCTCAGTGTGCTGGGTACTCAGTACTCAGGGTGCTGCGTGCTCAGTGCTCGGGGTGCTATGTGCTCAGTGCTCGGGGTGCTGGGTGCTCAGTGCTCGGGGTGCTATGTGCTCAGTGCTCGCGGTGCTGGGTGCTCAGTGCTCGGGGTGCTCGGTGCTCAGTACTCAGGGTGCTGGGTGCTCAGTGCTCGAGGTGCTCAGTACTCACGGTGCTGTGTGTTCAGTGCTCAGGGTGCTGGGTGCTCAGTACTCAGGGTGCTCGGTGCTTAGTACTCAGGGTGCTGGGTGCTCAGTACTCCAGGTGCTGGGTGCTCAGTGCTCGGTGTTCTCGGTGCTCAGTGCTCAAGGTGCTGGGTGCTCAGTACTCAGGGTGCTCATTGCTCAGGGTGCTGGGTGCTCAGTGCTCAGGGTGCTCGGTGCTCGGGGCACTGGGTGCTCAGTGCTCGGGGTGCTCGGAGCTCAGTACTTAGGGTGCTGGGTGCTCAGTGCTCGGGGTGCTCGGTGCTCAGTACTCAGGGTGCTGGGTGCTCAGTGCTCGGGGTGCTCGGTGCTCAGTACGTTGGGTGCTCACTACTCAGGGTGCTGGGTGCTCAGTGCTCAGGGTGCTGGGTGCTCAGTGCTCAGGGTGCTGGGTGTTCAGTGCTCAGTACTCAGGGTGCTGGGTGTTCAGTGCTCGGGGTGCTGGGTGCTCAGTACTCAGGGTGCTGGGTGCTCAGTACTCAGTGTGGTGGGTGCTCAGTACTCGGGTGCTGGGTGCTCAGTGCTCAGGGTGCTGAGTGCTCAGTGCTCGGGGTGCTGGGTGCTCAGTGCTCAGTACTCAGGGTGCTGGGTGTTCAGTGCTCGGGGTGCTGGGTGCTCAGTGCTCAGTACTCAGGGTGCTTGGTGCTCAGTGCTCAGGGTGCTGGGTGCTCAGTGCTCAGGGTGCTGGGTGCTCAGTGCTCAGGGTGCTGGGTACTCAGTGCTCAGGGTGCTGGGTGCTCAGTACTCAGGGTGCTCAGTGCTCAGTACTCGGGGTGCTGGGTGCTCAGTGCTCAGGGTGCTCAATGCTCAGTACTCGGGGTGCTGTGTGCTCAGTGCTCAGGGTGCTCAGTGCTCAGTGCTCGGGGTGCTGGGTGCTCAGTGCTCAGGTTGCTCAATGCTCAGTACTCGGGGTGCTGTGTGCTCAGTGCTCAGGGTGCTCAGTGCTCAGTGCTCGGGGTGCTGGGTGCTCACTACTCGGGGTGCTGGGTGCTCAGTGCTCAGGGTGCTCAGTGCTCAGTACTCAGTGCTCAGGGTGCTCAGTGCTCAGTGCTCAGGGTGCTGGGTGTTCAGTACTCAGGGTGCTGGTTTCTCAGTACTCAGGGTGCTGGGTGTTCAGTGCTCAGGGTGCTGGGTGCTCAGTGCTCGGGGTGCTCAGTACTCAGGGTGCTGTGTGTTCAGTGCTCAGGGTACTGGGTGCTCAGTACTCAGGGTGCTCGGTGATTAGTACTCAGGGTGCTGGATGCTCAGTACTCCGGGTGCTGGGTGCTCAGTGCTCGGGGTGCTCGGAGCTCAGTACTCAGGGTGCTGGGTGCTCAGTTCTCGGGGTGATCGGTGCTCAGTACTCAGGGTGCTGGGTGCTCAGTGCTCGGGGTGCTCGGTGCTCAGTATGTTGGGTGCTCACTACTCAGGGTGCTGGGTGCTCAGTACTCAGGGTGCTCGGTGCTCAGTACTCAGGGTGCTGGGTGCTCAGTGCTCGGGGTGCTGGGTGCTCAGTACTCAGGGTGCTGGGTGCTCAGTGCTCGGGGTGCTCGGTGCTCAGTACGCTGGGTGCTCAGTACTCAGTGTGCTGGGTGCTCAGTACTCAGGGTGCTGGGTACTCAGTACTCAGGGTGCTGGGTGCTTAGTACTCAGGGTGCTGGGTGCTCAGTGCTCGGGGTGCTGGGTGCTCAGTGCTCAGGGTGCTCAGTGCTCAGTGCTCGGGGTGCTGGGTGCTCAGTACTCAGGGTGCTGGGTGCTCAGTACTCGTTGTGCTGGGTGCTCAGTGCTCAGGGTGCTGGGTGCTCAGTACTCAGGGTGCTCGGTGCTCAGTGTTCGGGGTGCTGGGTGCTAGGTACTCAGGGTGCTGGGTGCTCAGTACTCAGGGTGCAAAGTTCTCAGTACTCAGCGTGCTGGGTGCTCAGTGCTCAGGGTGCTCGGTGCTCAGTACTCAGGGTGCTCAGTGCTCAGTACTCAGCGTGCTGGTTGCTCAGTGCTCAGGGTGCTGGGTGCTCAGTACTCAGGGTGCTGGGTGCTTAGTACTCAGGGTGCTCGGTCCTCAGTGCTCAGGGTGCTGGGTGCTCAGTACTCAGGGAGCAGGGTGCTCAGTGCTCAGGGTGCTCAGTGCTCAGTACTCAGGGTGCTCGGTGCTCAGTGCTCAGGGTGCTCAGTGCTCAGTACTCAGGTTGCTCAGTGCTCAGTGCTCAGTGTGCTGGGTGCTCAGTACTCAGGGTTCTCAGTGCTCAGGGTGCTGGGTGCTCAGTGCTCGGGGTGCTGGGTACTCAGTGCTCAGTACACAGGGTGCTGGGTGCTCAGTGCTCTGGGTGCTGGGTGCTCAGTACTCAGTACTCAGGGTGCTGGTTGCTCAGTGCTCGGGGTGCTGGATGCTCAGTACTCAGGGTGCTGGGTGCTCAGTGCTCAGGGTGCTGCTGCTCAGTACTCAGGCTGCTGGGTGCTCAGTGCTCAGGGTGCTGGGTGCACAGTACTCAGGGTGCTTGGTCCTCAGTGCTCAGGGTGCTGGGTGCTCAGTACTCAGGGTGCTGGGTGCTTAGTATTCAGGGTGCTCGGTCCTCAGTGCTCAGGGTGCTGGGTGCTCAGTACTCAGGGAGCAGGGTGCTCAGTGCTCAGGGTGCTCAGTGCTCAGTACTCAGGGTGCTCGGTGCTCAGTGCTCAGGGTGCTCAGGGCTCAGTACTCAGGGTGCTCAGTGCTCTGGGTGCTGGGTGCTCAGTGCTCCGGGTGCTGGGTGCTCAGTGCTCAGTGTGCTGGGTGCTCAGTACTCAGGGTGCTCAGTGCTCAGGGTGCTGGGTGCTCAGTGCTCGGGGTGCTGGGTACTCAGTGCTCAGTACACAGGGTGCTGGGTGCTCAGTGCTCTGGGTGCTGGGTGCTCAGTACTCAGTACTCAGGGTGCTGGGTGCTCAGTGCTCAGGGTGCTGGGTGCTCAGTACTCAGGGTGCTGGGTGCTCAGTGCTCAGGGTGCTGGGTGCACAGTACTCAGGGTGCTGGGTCCTCAGTGCTCAGGGTGCTGGGTTCTCAGTGCTCGGGGTGCTCAGTACTCAGGGTGCTGTGTGTTCAGTGCTCAGGGTACTGGGTGCTCAGTACTGAGGGTGCTCGGTGCTTAGTACTCAGGGTGCTGGGTGCTCATTACTCAGGGTGCTGGGTGCTCAGTGCTCGGGGTGCTCGGTGCTCAGTGCTCAGATGGTTGGGTGCTCAGTACTCAGGGTGATCATTGCTCAGGGTGCTGGGTGCTCAGTACTCAGGGTGCTCATTGCTCAGGGTGCTGGGTGCTCAGTGCTCAGGGTGCTGGGTGCTCAATGCTCGGGTTGCTGGCTGTTCAGTGCTCAGGGTGCTGTGTGCTCAGTGCTCAGGGTGCTGGGTGCTCAGTGCACAGGGTGCTGGGTACTCAGTGCTCAGGGTGCTGGGTGCTCAGTACTCAGGGTGCTGGGTGCTCTGTACTCAGGGTGCTGGGTGCTCAGTGCTCTGGGTGCTGGGTGCTCATTGCTCGCGGTGCTTTGTGCTCAGTGCTCGGGGTGCTCGGTGCTCAGTACTCAGGGTGCTGGGTGCTCAGTGCTCGAGGTGCTCAGTACTCAGGGTGCTGTGTGTTCAGTGCTCAGGGTGCTGGGTGCTCATTACTCAGGGTGCTGGGTGCTCAGTGCTCGGGGTGCTGGGTTCTCAGTGCTCAGGGTGCTGGGTGCTCAGTACTCAGGGTGCTGGGTGGTCAGTACTCGGGGTGCTGGGTGCTCAGTACTCAGGGTGCTGGGTGCTCAGTACTCAGGGTGCTGGGTGATCAGTACTCGGGTGCTGGGTGCTCAGTGCTCAGGGTGCTGGGTGCTCAGTGCTCGGGGTGCTGGGTGCTCAGTGCTCGGGGTGCTCGGTGCTCAGTGCTCAAGGTGCTGGGTGCTCAGTACTCAGGGTGCTCATTGCTCAAGGTGCTGGGTGCTCAGTACTCAGGGTGCTTGGTGCTCAGTGCTCAGGGTGCTCGGTTCTCGGGGCACTGGGTGCTCAGTGCTTGGGGTGCTCGAAGCTCAGTACTCAGGGTGCTGGGTGCTCAGTGCTCGGGGTGCTCGGTGCTCAGTACTCAGGGTGCTGGGTGCTCAGTGCTCGGGGTGCTGGGTGCTCAGTGCTCAGTACTCAGGGTGCTGGGTGCTCAGTGCTCTGGGTGCTGTGTGCTCAGTGCTCAGGGTGCTGGGTGCTCAGTGCTCATGGTGCTGGGTACTCAGTACTAAGGGTGCTGGGTGCTCAGTGCTCGGGGTGCTATGTGCTCAGTGCTCGCGGTGCTGGGTGCTCAGTGCTCGGGGTGCTGGGTGCTCAGTGCTCGGGGTGCTATGTGCTCAGTGCTCGCGGTGCTGGGTGCTCAGTGCTCGGGGTGCTCGGTGCTCAATACTCAGGGTGCTGGGTGCTCAGTGCTCGAGGTGCTCAGTAGTCAGGGTGCTGTGTGTTCAGTGCTCAGGGTGCTGGGTGCTCAGTACTCAGGGTGCTCATTGCTCAGGGTGCTGGGTGCTCAGTACTCCGGGTGCTGGGTGCTCAGTGCTCGGGGTTCTCAGTGCTCAGCGCTCAAGGTGCTGTGTGCTCAGTACTCAGGGTGCTCATTGCTCAGGGTGCTGGGTGCTCAGTGCTCAGGGTGCTCGGTGCTCGGGGCACTGGGTGCTCAGTGCTCAGGGGGCTCAGAGCTCAGTACTCAGGGTGCTGGGTGCTCAGTGCTCGGGGTGCTCGGTGCTCAGTACTCAGTGTGCTGGGTGCTCAGTGCTCGGGGTGCTCGGTGCTCAGTACGTTGGGTGCTCACTACTCAGGGTGCTGGATGCTCAGTGCTCAGGGTGCTGGGTGCTCGGTGCTCAGGGTGCTGGGTGCTCAGTACTCAGGGTGCTGGGTGCTCACTGCTCGGGGTGCTGGGTGCTCAGTACTCAGGGTGCTGGGTGCTCAGTACTCAGGGTGCTGGGTGCTCAGTACTCGGGTGCTGGGTGCTCAGTGCTCAGGGTGCTGGGTGCTCAGTGCTCGGGGTGCTGGGTGCTCAGTGCTCAGTACTCAGGGTGCTGGGTGTTCAGTGCTCGGGGTGCTGGGTGCTCAGTGCTCAGTACTCAGGGTGCTGGGTGCTCAGTGCTCAGGGTGCTGGGTGCTCAGTGCTCAGGGTGCTGGGTGCTCAGTGCTCAGGGTGCTGGGTACTCAGTGCTCAGGGTGCTGGGTGCTCGGTACTCAGGGTGCTCAGTGCTCAGTACTCGGGGTGCTGGGTGCTCAGTGCTCAGGGTGCTCAGTGCTCGGGGTGCTGGGTGCTCAGTGCTCGGGGCGCTGGGTGCTCAGTGCTCGGGGTGCTGGGTGCTCAGTACTCGGGGTGCGTGGTGCTCAGTGCTCAGGGTGCTCAGTGCTCAGTACTCAGTGCTCAGGGTGCTCAGTGCTCAGTGCTCAGGGTGCTGGGTGTTCAGTACTCAGGGTGCTGGGTGCTCAGTACTCAGGGTGCTGGGGGCTCAGTCCTCGGGTGCTGGGTGCTCAGTGCTCAGGGTGGTGGGTGCTCAGTGCTCAGGGTGCTGGGTGCTCAGTGCTCGGGGAGCTGGGTGCTCAGGGCTCAGTACTCAGGGTGCTTTGTGCTCAGTGCTCGGGGTGCTGGGTGCTCAGTGCTCAGGGTGCTGGGTGCTCAGTACTCAGGGTGCTGGGTGCTCAGTACTCAGGGTGCTGGGTGCTCAGTACTCGGGTGCTGGGTGCTCAGTGCTCAGGGTGCTGGGTGCTCAGTGCTCGGGGTGCTGGGTGCACAGTGCTCAGGGGGC
Source organism: Microtus oregoni (assembly GCF_018167655.1). NCBI lineage: Eukaryota > Metazoa > Chordata > Mammalia > Rodentia > Cricetidae > Microtus > Microtus oregoni. The sequence goes on from NW_024543194.1 coordinate 15,334, forward strand.
TGGGTGCTCAGTGCTCAGGGCGCTGGGTGCTCAGTGCTCGGGGTGCTGGGTGCTCAGTGCTCAGTCCTCAGGGTGATGGGTGCTCAGTGCTCAGGGTGCTGGGTGCTCAGTGCTCAGGGTGCTGGGTACTCAGTGCTCGGGGTGCTGGGTGCTCAGTACTAAGGGTGCTGGGTGCTCAGTACACATGGTGCTGGGTTCTCAGTGCTCGGGTTGCTGGGTGCTCAGTGCTCGGGGTGCTGGGTGCTCAGTGCTCGGGGTGCTGTGTGTTCAGTGCTCAGGGTGCTGGGTGTTCAGTACTCAGGATGCTGGGTGCTCAGTACTCAGGGTTCTCATTGCTCAGGGTGCTGGGTGCTCAGTAATCAGGGTGCTGGGTGCTCAGTACTCAGGGTGCTCAGTGCTCAGTACTCAGGGTGCTCAGTGCTCAGTACTCAGGGTGCTCGGTGCTCAGGGTGCTGTGTGCTCAGTGCTCGGGGTGCTCGGTGCTCAGTACTCAGGGTGCTGGGTGCTCAGTGCTCAGGGTGCTGGGTGCTCAGTGCTCAGGGTGCTGGGTGCTCAGTGCTCAGGGTGCTGGGAGCTCAGTACTCAGGGTGCTCGTTGCTCGGGGTGCTGGGTGCTCAGTGCTCAGTGTGTTCGGTGCTCGGGGCACTGGGTGCTCAGTGCTCAGGGGGCTCAGAGCTCAGTACTCAGGGTGCTGGGTGCTCAGTGCTCGGGGTGCTCGGTGCTCAGTACTCAGTGTGCTGGGTGCTCAGTGCTCGGGGTGCTCGGTGCTCAGTACGTTGGGTGCTCACTACTCAGGGTGCTGGATGCTCAGTGCTCAGGGTGCTGGGTGCTCGGTGCTCAGGGTGCTGGGTGCTCAGTACTCAGGGTGCTGGGTGCTCACTGCTCGGGGTGCTGGGTGCTCAGTACTCAGGGTGCTGGGTGCTCAGTACTCAGGGTGCTGGGTGCTCAGTACTCGGGTGCTGGGTGCTCAGTGCTCAGGGTGCTGGGTGCTCAGTGCTCCAGGTGCTGGGTGCTCAGTGCTCAGTACTCAGGGTGCTGGGTGTTCAGTGCTCGGGGTGCTGGGTGCTCAGTGCTCAGTACTCAGGGTGCTGGGTGCTCAGTGCTCAGGGTGCTGGGTGCTCAGTGCTCAGGGTGCTGGGTGCTCAGTGCTCAGGGTGCTGGGTACTCAGTGCTCAGGGTGCTGGGTGCTCAGTACTCAGGGTGCTCAGTGCTCAGTACTCGGGGTGCTGGGTGCTCAGTGCTCAGGGTGCTCAGTGCTCAGTACTCGGGGTGCTGTGTGCTCTGTGCTCAGGGTGCTCAGTGCTCGGGGTGCTGGGTGCTCAGTGCTCGGGGCGCTGGGTGCTCAGTGCTCGGGGTGCTGGGTGCTCAGTACTCGGGGTGCGTGGTGCTCAGTGCTCAGGGTGCTCAGTGCTCAGTACTCAGTGCTCAGGGTGCTCAGTGCTCAGTGCTCAGGGTGCTGGGTGTTCAGTACTCAGGGTGCTGGGTGCTCAGTACTCAGGGTGCTGGGTGCTCAGTCCTCGGGTGCTGGGTGCTCAGTGCTCAGGGTGCTGGGTGCTCAGTGCTCGGGGTGCTGGGTGCTCAGTGCTCAGTACTCAGGGTGCTGGGTGCTCAGTGCTCGGGGTGCTGGGTGCTCAGTGCTCAGGGTGCTGGGTGCTCAGTGCTCGGGGAGCTGGGTGCTCAGGGCTCAGTACTCAGGGTGCTGGGTGCTCAGTGCTCGGGGTGCTGGGTGCTCAGTGCTCAGGCTGCTGGGCGCTCAGTACTCAGGGTGCTGGGTGCTCAGTACTCAGGGTGCTGGGTGCTCAGTACTCGGGTGCTGGGTGCTCAGTGCTCAGGGTGCTGGGTGCTCAGTGCTCGGCGTGCTGGGTGCTCAGTGCTCAGGGTGCTGGGTGCTCAGTGCTCAGGGCGCTGGGTGCTCAGTGCTCGCGGTGCTGGGTGCTCAGTGCTCAGTCCTCAGGGTGATGGGTGCTCAGTGCTCAGGGTGCTGGGTGCTCAGTGCTCAGGGTGCTGGGTACTCAGTGCTCGGGGTGCTGGGTGCTCAGTACTCAGGGTGCTGGGTGCTCAGTACACATGGTGCTGGGTTCTCAGTGCTCGGGTTGCTGGGTGCTCAGTGCTCGGGGTGCTGGGTGCTCAGTGCTCGGGGTGCTGTGTGTTCAGTGCTCAGGGTGCTGGGTGTTCAGTACTCAGGATGCTGGGTGCTCAGTACTCAGGGTTCTCATTGCTCAGGGTGCTGGGTGCTCAGTAATCAGGGTGCTGGGTGCTCAGTACTCAGGGTGCTCAGTGCTCAGTACTCAGGGTGCTCAGTTCTCAGTATTCAGGGTGCTCGGTGCTCAGGGTGCTGTGTGCTCAGTGCTCGGGGTGCTCGGTGCTCAGTACTCAGGGTGCTGGGTGCTCAGTGCTCAGGGTGCTGGGTGCTCAGTGCTCAGGGTGCTGGGTGCTCAGTGCTCAGGGTGCTGGGAGCTCAGTACTCAGGGTGCTCGTTTCTCGGGGTGCTGGGTGCTCAGTGCTCGGGGTGCTCGGTGCTCAGTACTCGGGGTGCTCAGTGCTCAGTACTCAGGGTGCTGGGTGCTCAGTGCTCAGGGTGCTGGGTGCTCAGTACTCAGGGTGCTGCGTGCTCGGTGCTCAGGACGCTGGGTGCTCAGTACTCAGGGTGCTGGGTGCTCAGTACTCAGGGTGCTCGGTGCTCAGTACTCAGGGTGCTGGGTGCTCAGTGCTCGGGGTGCTGGGTGCTCAGTTCTCAGGGTGCTCAGTGCTCAGTACTCAGCGTGCTGGGTGCTCAGTGCTCAGGGTGCTCGGTGCTCAGTACTCAGGGTGCTCAGTGCTCAGTACTCAGCGTGCTGGGTGCTCAGTGCTCAGGGTGCTCTCTGCTCAGTACTCAGGGTGCTCAGTGCTCAGTACTCAGCGTGCTGGGTGCTCAGTGCTCAGGGTGCTCGGTGCTCAGTACTCAGGGTGCTCAGTGCTGAGTACTCAGCGTGCTGGCTGCTCAGTGCTCGGGGTGCTGGGTGCTCAGTACTCAGGGTGCTGGGTGCTCAGTACTCGTTGTGCTGGGTGCTAAGTGCTCAGGGTGCTGGGTGCTCAGAACTCAGGGTGCTGGGTGCTCAGTACTCAGGGTGCTCAGTGCTTAGTACTCAGCGTGCTGGGTGCTCAGTGCTCAGGGTGCTCGGTGCTTAGTGCTCGGGGTGCTGAGTGCTCAGTGCTCAGGGTGCTGGGTGCTCAGTACTCAGGGTGCTGGGTGCTCAGTACTCAGGGTGCTGGGTGCTCAGTACTCGGGTGCTGGGTGCTCAGTGTTCAGGGTGCTGGGTGCTCAGTGCTCGGGGTGCTGGGTGCTCAGTGCTCAGTACTCAGGGTGCTGGGTGCTCAGTGCTCGGGGTGCTGGGTGCTCAGTGCTCAGTACTCAGGGTGCTGGGTGCTCAGTGCTCGGGGTGCTGGGTGCTCAGTGCTCAGGGTGCTGGGTGCTCAGTGATCGGTGTGCTGGGTGCTCAGTGCACAGTACTCAGGGTGCTGGGTGCTCAGTGCTCGGGGTGCTGGGCGCTCAGTACTCAGGGTGCTGGGTGCTCAGTACTCAGGGTGCTGGGTGCTCAGTGCTCAGGGTGCTGGGTGCTCAGTGCTCGTGGTGCTGGGTGCTCAGTGCTCAGTACTCAGGGTGCTGGGTGATCAGTGCTCGGGCTGCTAGGTGCTCAGTGCTCAGGGTGCTGGGTGCTCAGTGCTCAGGGCGCTGGGTGCTCAGTGCTCGGGGTGCTGGGTGCTCAGTGCTCAGTCCTCAGGGTGATGGGTGCTCAGTGCTCAGGGTGCTGGTTGCTCAGTGCTCAGGGTGCTGGGTACTCAGTGCTCGGGGTGCTGGGTGCTCAGTACTCAGGGTGCTGGGTGCTCAGTACACATGGTGCTGGGTTCTCAGTGCTCGGGTTGCTGGGTGCTCAGTGCTCCGGGTGCTGGGTGCTCAGTGCTCGGGGTGCTGTGTGTTCAGTGCTCAGGGTGCTGGGTGTTCAGTACTCAGGATGCTGGGTGCTCAGTACTCAGGGTTCTCATTGCTCAGGGTGCTGGGTGCTCAGTACTCAGGGTGCTGGGTGCTCAGTACTCAGGGTGCTCAGTGCTCAGTACTCAGGGTGCTCAGTGCTCAGTACTCAGGGTGCTCGGTGCTCAGGGTGCTGGGTGCTCAGTGCTCGGGGTGCTCGGTGCTCAGTACTCAGGGTGCTGGGTGCTCAGTACTCAGGGAGCTGGGTGCTCAGTGCTCAGGGTGCTGGGTGCTCAGTGCTCAGGGTGCTGGGTGCTCAGTACTCAGGGTGCTCGGTGCTCGGGGTGCTGGGTGCTCAGTGCTCGGGGTGCTCGGTGCTCAGTCCTCCGGGTGCTCAGTGCTCAGTACTCAGGGTGCTGGGTGCTCAGTGCTCAGGGTGCTGGGTGCTCAGTACTCAGGGTGCTGGGTGCACGGTGCTCAGTACGCTGGGTGCTCAGTACTCAGGTTGCTGGGTGCTCAGTACTCAGGGTGCTCGGTGCTCAGTACTCAGGGTGCTGGGTGCTCAGTGCTCGGGGTGCTGGGTGCTCAGTACTCAGGGTGCTCGGTGCTCAGTACTCAGCGTGCTGGGTGCTCAGTGCTCAGGGTGCTCGGTGCTCAGTACTCAGGGTGCTCAGTGCTCAGTACTCAGCGTGCTGGGTGCTCAGTGCTCAGGGTGCTCGGTGCTCAGTACTCAGGGTGCTCAGTGCTCAGTACTCAGCGTGCTGGGTGCTCAGTGCTCAGGATGCTCTGTGCTCAGTACTCAGGGTGCTCAGTGCTCAGTACTCAGCGTGCTGGGTGCTCAGTGCTCGGGGTGCTGGGTGCTCAGTACTTAGGGTGCTGGGTGCTCAGTACTCGTTGTGCTGGGTGCTAAGTGCTCAGGGTGCTGGGTGCTCAGAACTGAGGGTGCTGGGTGCTCAGTACTCAGGGTACTCAGTGCTCAGTACTCAGCGTGCTGGGTGCTCAGTGCTCAGGGTGCTCGGTGCTCAGTACTCAGGGTGCTCAGTGCTCAGTACTCAGCGTGCTGGGTGCTCAGTGTTCAGGGTGCTGGGTGCTCAGTACTCAGGGTGCTGGGTGCTTAGTACTCAGGGTGCTCGGTCCTCAGTGCTCAGGGTGCTGGGTGCTTAGTACTCAGGGAGCAGGGTGCTCAATGCTCAGGGTGCTCAGTGCTCAGTACTCAGGGTGCTCGGTGCTCAGTGATCAGGGTGCTCAGTGCTCAGTACTCAGGGTGCTCAGTGCTCAGTGCTCTGGGTGCTGGGTGCTCAGTGCTCGGGGCACTGGGTGTTCAGTGCTCAGGGGGCTCAGAGCTCAGTACTCAGGGTGCTGGGTGCTCAGTGCTCGGGGTGCTCGGTGCTCAGTACTCAGTGTGCTGGGTGCTCAGTGCTCGGGGTGCTCGGTGCTCAGTACGTTGGGTGCTCACTCCTCAGGGTGCTGGATGCTCAGTGCTCAGGGTGCTGGGTGCTCGGTGCTCAGGGTGCTGGGTGCTCAGTACTCAGGGTGCTGGGTGCTCACTGCTCGGGGTGCTCGGTGCTCAGTACTCAGGGTGCTGGGTGCTCAGTACTCAGGGTGCTGGGTGCTCAGTACTCGGGTGCTGGGTGCTCAGTGCTCAGGGTGCTGGGTGCTCAGTGCTCGGGGTGCTGGGTGCTCAGTGCTCAGTACTCAGGGTGCTGGGTGTTCAGTGCTCGGGGTGCTGGGTGCTCAGTGCTCAGTACTCAGGGTGCTGGGTGCTCAGTGCTCGGGGTGCTGGGTGCTCAGTGCTCAGGGTGCTGGGTGCTCAGTGCTCAGGGTGCTGGGTACTCAGTGCTCAGGGTGCTGGGTGCTCAGTACTCAGGGTGCTCAGTGCTCAGTACTCGGGGTGCTGGGTGCTCAGTGCTCAGGGTGCTCAGTGCTCAGTACTCGGGGTGCTGTGTGCTCAGTGCTCAGGGTGCTCGGTGCTCAGTACTCAGGGTGCTCAGTGCTGAGTACTCAGCGTGCTGGCTGCTCAGTGCTCGGGGTGCTGGGTGCTCAGTACTCAGGGTGCTGGGTGCTCAGTACTCGTTGTGCTGGGTGCTAAGGGCTCAGGTTGCTGGGTGCTCAGAACTCAGGGTGCTGGGTGCTCAGTACTCAGGGTGCTCAGTGCTTAGTACTCAGCGTGCTGGGTGCTCAGTGCTCAGGGTGCTCGGTGCTCAGTGCTCGGGGTGCTGAGTGCTCAGTGCTCAGGGTGCTGGGTGCTCAGTACTCAGGGTGCTGGGTGCTCAGTACTCAGGGTGCTGGGTGCTCAGTACTCGGGTGCTGGGTGCTCAGTACTCAGGGTGCTGGGTGTTCAGTACTCGGGTGCTGGGTGCTCAGTGTTCAGGGTGCTGGGTGCTCAGTGCTCGGGGTGCTGGGTGCTCAGGGCTCAGTACTCAGGGTGCTGGGTGCTCAGTGCTCGGGGTGCTGGGTGCTCAGTGCTCAGGGTGCTGTGTGCTCAGTGATCGGGGTGCTGGGTGCTCAGTGCACAGTACTCAGGGTGCTGGGTGTTCAGTGCTCGGGGTGCTGGGTGCTCAGTACTCAGGGTGCTGGGTGCTCAGTACTCAGGGTGCTGGGTGCTCAGTGCTCAGGGTGCTGGGTGCTCAGTGCTCGTGGTGCTGGGTGCTCAGTGCTCAGTACTCAGGGTGCTGGGTGATCAGTGCTCGGGCTGCTGGGTGCTCAGTGCTCAGGGTGCTGGGTGCTCAGTGCTCAGGGCGCTGGGTGCTCAGTGCTCGGGGTGCTGGGTGCTCAGTGCTCAGTCCTCAGGGTGATGGGTGCTCAGTGCTCAGGGTGCTGGTTGCTCAGTGCTCAGGGTGCTGGGTACTCAGTGCTCGGGGTGCTGGGTGCTCAGTACTCAGGGTGCTGGGTGCTCAGTACACATGGTGCTGGGTTCTCAGTGCTCGGGTTGCTGGGTGCTCAGTGCTCCGGGTGCTGGGTGCTCAGTGCTCGGGGTGCTGTGTGTTCAGTGCTCAGGGTGCTGGGTGTTCAGTACTCAGGATGCTGGGTGCTCAGTACTCAGGGTTCTCATTGCTCAGGGTGCTGGGTGCTCAGTACTCAGGGTGCTGGGTGCTCAGTACTCAGGTTGCTCAGTGCTCAGTACTCAGGGTGCTCAGTGCTCAGTCCTCAGGGTGCTCGGTGCTCAGAGTGCTGGGTGCTCAGTGCTCGGGGTGCTCGGTGCTCAGTACTCAGGGTGCTGGGTGCTCAGTACTCAGGGAGCTGGGTGCTCAGTGCTCAGGGTGCTGGGTGCTCAGTGCTCAGGGTGCTGGGTGCTCAGTACTCAGGGTGCTCGGTGCTCGGGGTGCTGGGTGCTCAGTGCTCGGGGTGCTCGGTGCTCAGTCCTCCGGGTGCTCAGTGCTCAGTACTCAGGGTGCTGGGTGCTCAGTGCTCAGGGTGCTGGGTGCTCAGTACTCAGGGTGCTGGGTGCACGGTGCTCAGTACGCTGGGTGCTCAGTACTCAGGTTGCTGGGTGCTCAGTACTCAGGGTGCTCGGTGCTCAGTACTCAGGGTGCTGGGTGCTCAGTGCTCGGGGTGCTGGGTGCTCAGTACTCAGGGTGCTCGGTGCTCAGTACTCAGCGTGCTGGGTGCTCAGTGCTCAGGGTGCTCGGTGCTCAGTACTCAGGGTGCTCAGTGCTCAGTACTCAGCGTGCTGGGTGCTCAGTGCTCAGGGTGCTCGGTGCTCAGTACTCAGGGTGCTCAGTGCTCAGTACTCTGCGTGCTGGGTGCTCAGTACTCAGGGTGCTCGGTGCTCAGTACTCAGGGTGCTCAGTGCTCAGTACTCAGCGTGCTGGGTGCTCAGTGCTCGGGGTGCTGGGTGCTCAGTACTCAGGGTGCTGGGTGCTCAGTACTCGTTGTGCTGGGTGCTAAGTGCTCAGGGTGCTGGGTGCTCAGAACTGAGGGTGCTGGGTGCTCAGTACTCAGGGTACTCAGTGCTCAGTACTCAGCGTGCTGGGTGCTCAGTGCTCAGGGGGCTCGGTGCTCAGTACTCAGGGTGCTCAGTGCTCAGTACTCAGCGTGCTGGGTGCTCAGTGTTCAGGGTGCTGGGTGCTCAGTACTCAGGGTGCTGGGTGCTTAGTACTCAGGGTGCTCGGTCCTCAGTGCTCAGGGTGCTGGGTGCTTAGTACTCAGGGAGCAGGGTGCTCAATGCTCAGGGTGCTCAGTGCTCAGTACTCAGGGTGCTCGGTGCTCAGAGATCAGGGTGCTCAGTGCTCAGTACTCAGGGTGCTCAGTGCTCAGTGCTCTGGGTGCTGGGTGCTCAGTGCTCGGGGTGCTGGGTGCTCAGTGCTCAGGGTGCTGGGTGCTCAGTACTCAGGGTGCTCAGTGCTCAGGGTGCTGGGTGCTCAGTGCTCGGGGTAATGGGTACTCAGTGCTCAGTACACAGGGTGCTGGGTGCTCAGTGCTCTGGGTGCTGGGTGCTCAGTACTCAGTACTCAGGGTGCTGGGTGCTCAGTACTGAGGGTGTTCGGTGCTTAGTACTCAGGGTGCTGGGTGCTCAGTACTCAGGGTGCTCAGGGTGCTGGGTGCTCAGTACTCAGGGTGCTGGGTGCACGGTGCTCAGTACGCTGGGTGCTCAGTACTCAGGTTGCTGGGTGCTCAGTACTCAGGGTGCTCGGTGCTCAGTGCTCAGGGTGCTGGGTGCTCAGTGCTCAGGGTGCTGGGTGCTCAGTACTCAGGGTGCTCGGTGCTCGGGGTGCTGGGTGCTCAGTGCTCGGGGTGCTCGGTGCTCAGTCCTCCGGGTGCTCAGTGCTCAGTACTCAGGGTGCTGGGTGCTCAGTGCTCAGGGTGCTGGGTGCTCAGTACTCAGGGTGCTGGGTGCACGGTGCTCAGTACGCTGGGGTGCTCAGTACTCAGGTTGCTGGGTGCTCAGTACTCAGGGTGCTCGGTGCTCAGTACTCAGGGTGCTGGGTGCTCAGTGCTCAGGGTGCTCGGTGCTCAGTACTCAGGGTGCTCGGTGCTCAGTACTCAGCGTGCTGGGTGCTCAGTGCTCAGGGTGCTCGGTGCTCAGTACTCAGGGTGCTCGGTGCTCAGTACTCAGCGTGCTGGGTGCTCAGTGCTCAGGGTGCTCGGTGCTCAGTACTCAGGGTGCTCAGTGCTCAGTACTCTGCGTGCTGGGTGCTCAGTGCTCAGGGTGCTCGGTGCTCAGTACTCAGGGTGCTCAGTGCTCAGTACTCAGCGTGCTGGGTGCTCAGTGCTCGGGGTGCTGGGTGCTCAGTACTCAGGGTGCTGGGTGCTCAGTACTCGTTGTGCTGGGTGCTAAGTGCTCAGGGTGCTGGGTGCTCAGAACTGAGGGTGCTGGGTGCTCAGTACTCAGGGTACTCAGTGCTCAGTACTCAGCGTGCTGGGTGCTCAGTGCTCAGGGTGCTCGGTGCTCAGTACTCAGGGTGCTCAGTGCTCAGTACTCAGCGTGCTGGGTGCTCAGTGTTCAGGGTGCTGGGTGCTCAGTACTCAGGGTGCTGGGTGCTTAGTACTCAGGGTGCTCGGTCCTCAGTGCTCAGGGTGCTGGGTGCTTAGTACTCAGGGAGCAGGGTGCTCAATGCTCAGGGTGCTCAGTGCTCAGTACTCAGGGTGCTCGGTGCTCAGAGATCAGGGTGCTCAGTGCTCAGTACTCAGGGTGCTCAGTGCTCAGTGCTCTGGGTGCTGGGTGCTCAGTGCTCGGGGTGCTGGGTGCTCAGTGCTCAGGGTGCTGGGTGCTCAGTACTCAGGGTGCTCAGTGCTCAGGGTGCTGGGTGCTCAGTGCTCGGGGTAATGGGTACTCAGTGCTCAGTACACAGGGTGCTGGGTGCTCAGTGCTCTGGGTGCTGGGTGCTCAGTACTCAGTACTCAGGGTGCTGGGTGCTCAGTGCTCGGGGTGCTGGATGCTCAGTACTCAGGGTGCTGGGTGCTCAGTGCTCGGGGTGCTGGATGCACAGTACTCAGGGTGCTGGGTCCTCAGTGCTCAGGGTGCTGGGTGCTCAGTGCTCGGGGTGCTCAGTACTGAGGGTGCTGTGTGTTCAGTGCTCAGGGTACTGGGTGCTCAGTACTGAGGGTGTTCGGTGCTTAGTACTCAGGGTGCTGGGTGCTCAGTACTCAGGGTGCTCATTGCTCAGGGTGCTGGGTGCTCAGTACTCAGTGTGCTGGGTGCTCAGTGCTCGGGGTGCTCGGTGCTCAGTGCTCAGGGTGCTGGGTGCTCAGTACTCAGGGTGCTCATTGCTCAGGGTGCTGGGTGCTCAGTACTCAGGGTGCTGGGTGCTCAGTACTCAGGGTGCTCAGTGCTCAGTACTCAGGGAACTCAGTGCTCAGTACTCAGGGTACTGGGTGCTCAGTGCTCAGGGTGCTGGGTGCTCAGTGATGAGGGTGGTCAGTACTCAGGGTGCTGTGTGTTCAGTGCTCAGTGTACTGGGTGCTCAGTACTCACGGTGCTGGGTGCTCAGTGCTCGGGGTGCTGGGTGCTCAGTGCTCAGTACTCAGTGTGCTGGGTGCTCAGTGCTCAGGGTGCTGGGTGCTCAGTGCTCAGGGTGCTGGGTGCTCAGTGCTCACGGTGCTGGGTACTCAGTGCTCGGGGTGCTCAGTGCTCAGTACTCGGGGTGCTGGGTGCTCAGTGCTCAGGGTGCTCAATGCTCAGTACTCGGGGTGCTGTGTGCTCAGTGCTCAGGGTGCTCAGAGCTCAGTGCTCGGGGTGCTGGGTGCTCAGTGCTCGGGGCGCTGTGTGCTCAGTGCTCGGGGTGCTGGGTGCTCAGTGCTCAGGGTGCTCAATGCTCAGTACTCGGGGTGCTGCGTGCTCAGTGCTCAGGGTGCTCAGTGCTCACTACTCAGTGCTCAGGGTGCTCAGTGCTCAGTGCTCAGGGTGCTGGGTGTTCAGTACTCAGGGTGCTGGTTGCTCAGTACTCAGGGTGCTGGGTACTCAGTGCTCAGGGTGCTGGGTGCTCAGTGCTCGGGGTGCTCAGTACTCAGGCTGCTGTGTGTTCAGTGCTCAGGGTACTGGGTGCTCAGTACTCATAGTGCTCGGTGCTTAGTACTCAGGGTGCTGGGTGCTCAGTACTCCGGTTGCTGGGTGCTCAGTGCTCGGGGTGCTCGGAGCTCAGTACTCAGAGTGCTGGGTGCTCAGTGCTCGGGGTGCTCGGTGCTCAGTACGTTGGGTGCTCACTACTCAGGGTGCTGGGTGCTCAGTGCTCAGTGTGCTGGGTGCTCAGTGCTCAGGGTGCTGGGTGATCAGTGCTCAGGGTGCTGGGTGCTCAGTACTCAGGGTGCTGGGTGCTCAGTGCTCGGGGTGCTGGGTGCTCAGTGCTCGGGTTGCTGGGTGCTCAGTGCTCAGTCCTCAGGGTGATGGGTGCTCAGTGCTCAGGGTGCTGGGTGCTCAGTGCTCAGGGTGCTGGGTACTCAGTGCTCGGGGTGCTGGGTGCTCAGTACTCAGGGTGCTGGGTGCTCAGTACACATGGTGCTGGGTTCTCAGTGCTCGGGTTGCTGGGTGCTCAGTGCTCGGGGTGCTGGGTTCTCAGTGCTCGGGGTGCTGTGTGTTCAGTGCTCAGGGTGCTGGGTGTTCAGTACTCAGGATGCTGGGTGCTCAGTACTCAGGGTTCTCATTGCTCAGGGTGCTGCGTGCTCAGTACTCAGGGTGCTGGGTGCTCAGTACTCAGGGTGCTCAGTGCTCAGTACTCAGGGTGCTCAGTGCTCAGTACTCAGGGTGCTCGGTGCTCGGGGTGCTGTGTGCTCAGTGCTCGGGGTGCTCGGTGCTCAGTACTCAGGGTGCTGGGTGCTCAGTGCTCAGGGTGCTGGGTGCTCAGTGCTCAGGGTGCTGGGTGCTCAGTGCTCAGGGTGCTTGGAGCTCAGTACTCAGGGTGCTCGGTGCTCGGGGTGCTGGGTGCTCAGTGCTCGGGGTGCTCGGTGCTCAGTACTCGGGGTGCTCAGTGCTCAGTACTCAGGGTGCTGGGTGCTCAGTGCTCAGGGTGCTGGGTGCTCAGTACTCAGGGTGCTGCGTGCTCGGTGCTCAGGACGCTGGGTGCTCAGTACTCAGGGTGCTGGGTGCTCAGTACTCAGGGTGCTCGGTGCTCAGTACTCAGGGTGCTGGGTGCTCAGTGCTCGGGGGTCCTGGGTGCTCAGTACTCAGGGTGCTCAGTGCTCAGTACTCAGCGTGCTGGGTGCTCAGTGCTCAGGGTGCTCGGTGCTCAGTACTCAGGGTGCTCAGTGCTCAGTACTCAGCGTGCTGGGTGCTCAGTGCTCAGGGTGCTCGGTGCTCAGTACTCAGGGTGCTCAGTGCTCAGTACTCAGCGTGCTGGGTGCTCAGTGCTCAGGGTGCTCGGTGCTCAGTACTCAGGGTGCTCAGAGCTGAGTACTCAGCGTGCTGGGTGCTCATTGCTCGGGGTGCTGGGTGCTCAGTACTCAGGGTGCTGGGTGCTCAGTACTCGTTGTGCTGGGTGCTAAGTGCTCAGGGTGCTGGGTGCTCAGAACTCAGGGTGCTGGGTGCTCAGTACTCAGGGTGCTCAGTGCTTATTACTCAGCGTGCTGGGTGCTCAGTGCTCAGGGTGCTCGGTGCTCAGTGCTCGGGGTGCTGAGTGCTCAGTGCTCAGGGTGCTGGGTGCTCAGTATTCAGGGTGCTGGGTGCTCAGTACTCAGGGTGCTGGGTGCTCAGTACTCGGGTGCTGGGTGCTCAGTACTCAGGGTGCTGGGTGCTCAGTACTCGGGTGCTGGGTGCTCAGTGTTCAGGGTGCTGGGTGCTCAGTGCTCGGGGTGCTGGGTGCTCAGTGCTCAGTACTCAGGGTGCTGGGTGCTCAGTGCTCGGGGTGCTGGGTGCTCAGTGCTCAGGGTGATGGGTGCTCAGTGCTCGGGGTGCTGGGTGCTCAGTGCACAGTACTCAGGGTGCTGGGTGCTCAGTGCTCGGGGTGCTGGGTGCTCAGTGCTCAGGGTGCTGGGCGCTCAGTACTCAGGGTGCTGGGTGCTTAGTACTCAGGGTTCTGGGTGCTCAGTGCTCAGGGTGCTGGGTGCTCAGTGCTCGTGGTGCTGGGTGCTCAGTGCTCAGTACTCAGCGTGCTGGGTGCTCAGTGCTCAGGGTGCTCGGTGCTCAGTACTCAGGGTGCTCAGTGCTCAGTACTCAGCCTGCTGGGTGCTCAGTGCTCAGGGTGCTCGGTGCTCAGTACTCAGGGTGCTCAGTGCTCAGTACTCAGCGTGCTGGCTGCTCAGTGCTCAAGGTGCTCGGTGCTCAGTACTCAGGGTGCTCAGTGCTGAGTACTCAGCGTGCTGGGTGCTCAGTGCTCGGGGTGCTGGGTGCTCAGTACTCAGGGTGCTGGGTGCTCAGTACTCGTTGTGCTGGGTGCTAAGTGCTCAGGGTGCTGGGTGCTCAGAACTCAGGGTGCTGGGTGCTCAGTACTCAGGGTGCTCAGTGCTTAGTACTCAGCGTGCTGGGTGCTCAGTGCTCAGGGTGCTCGGTGCTCAGTGCTCGGGGTGCTGAGTGCTCAGTGCTCAGGGTGCTGGGTGCTCAGTACTCAGGGTGCTGGGTGCTCAGTACTCAGGGTGCTGGGTGCTCAGTACTCGGGTGCTTGGTGCTCAGTACTCAGGGTGCTGGGTGCTCAGTACTCGGGTGCTGGGGTGCTCAGTGTTCAGGGTGCTGGGTGCTCAGTGCTCGGGGTGCTGGGTGCTCAGTGCTCAGTACTCAGGGTGCTGGGTGCTCAGTGCTCGGGGTGCTGGGTGCTCAGTGCTCAGCGTGCTGGGTGCTCAGTGCTCGCGGTGCTGGGTGCTCAGTGCACAGTACTCAGGGTGCTGGGTGCTCAGTGCTCGGGGTGCTGGGCGCTCAGTACTCAGGGTGCTGGGTGCTCAGTACTCAGGGTGCTGGGTGCTCAGTGCAGAGGGTGCTGGGTGCTCAGTGCTCGTGGTGCTGGGTGCTCAGTGCTCAGTACTCAGGGTGCTGGGTGATCAGTGCTCGGGCTGCTGGGTGCTCAGTGCTCAGGGTGCTGGGTGCTCAGTGCTCAGGGTGCTGGGTGCTCAGTGCTCGTGGTGCTGGGTGCTCAGTGCTCAGTACTCAGGGTGCTGGGTGATCAGTGCTCGGGCTGCTGGGTGCTCAGTGCTCATGGTGCTGGGTGCTCAGTGCTCGTGGTGCTGGGTGCTCAGTGCTCAGTACTCAGGGTGATGGGTGCTCAGTGCTCAGGGTGCTGGTTGCTCAGTGCTCAGGGTGCTGGGTACTCAGTGCTCGGGGTGCTGGGTGCTCAGTACTCAGGGTGCTGGGTGCTCAGTACACATGGTGCTGGGTTCTCAGTGCTCGGGTTGCTGGGTGCTCAGTGCTCCGGGGTGCTGGGGTGCTCAGTGCTCGGGGTGCTGTGTGTTCAGTGCTCAGGGTGCTGGGTGTTCAGTACTCAGGATGCTGGGGTGCTCAGTACTCAGGGTTCTCATTGCTCAGGGTGCTGGGTGCTCAGTACTCAGGGTGCTGGGTGCTCAGTACTCAGGGTGCTCAGTGCTCAGTACTCAGGGTGCTCAGTGCTCAGTATTCAGGGTGCTCGGTGCTCAGGGTGCTGGGTGCTCAGTGCTCGGGGGTGCTCGGTGCTCAGTACTCAGGGTGCTGGGTGCTCAGTACTCAGGGAGCTGGGTGCTCAGTGCTCAGGGTGCTGGGTGCTCAGTGCTCAGGGGTGCTGGGTGCTCAGTACTCAGGGTGCTCGGTGCTCGGGGTGCTGGGTGCTCGGTGCTCGGGGTGCTCGGTGCTCAGTCCTCCGGGGTGCTCAGTGCTCAGTACTCAGGGTGCTGGGTGCTCAGTGCTCAGGGTGCTGGGTGCTCAGTACTCAGGGTGCTAGGTGCACGGTGCTCAGTACGCTGGGTGCTCAGTACTCAGGGTGCTGGGTGCTCAGTACTCAGGCTGCTCGGTGCTCAGTACTCAGGGTGCTGGGTGCTCAGTGCTCGGGGGTGCTGGGTGCTCAGTACTCAGGGTGCTCAGTGCTCAGTACTCAGCGTGCTGGGTGCTCAGTGCTCAGGGTGCTCGGTGCTCAGTACTCAGGGTGCTCAGTGCTCAGTACTCAGCGTGCTGGGTGCTCAGTGCTCAGGGTGCTCGGTGCTCAGTACTCAGGGTGCTCAGTGCTCAGTACTCAGCGTGCTGGGTGCTCAGTGCTCAGGGTGC